>NC_083327.1:48519633-48814406 GCF_963455315.2 Globicephala melas | reverse complement strand
GTTAATGGAGGCAAATACATGACAGAATTCTCTAGACACTTTCCCTGATACTAAACAAGGAAACAGAACAATAGTCTCATAATGCCTACATTTACACACCCAAATATTCTCACAGTTTTAGCAATTAATGCATATCTAATTAAGAAGACTGAAATATCAAAATAAACACCTGTCAAATGAGATTGTGCAATATTTATAGAAACATTTTGCATTTTCTAAAAGATGTCATAATATTTTCTAAATGCGTTTTAGCACTACTGTGCCTAATATTTCCCAGAAAATAACTATCTAATTTCTGTAGACATCACTGAATGTAAGTTATCAAGGAATTTTCAATTTATGTGGGGGTATTTCCCATGGAGTGACAGCATGTAATGTCAGTGATTTAACTTAGGCTCTAATTTGAAAGTTATTACCGTTTTTATTCCAGGGCAAACCCTTGCATACGTGTTTCAACAGTGAAAACCTTTGACTTAGTTAGAATGTATTTGGTCATGCATTGTCACACACGTAACTTAAGCTGGTAAACTAATCAGATGTTGTTGAAATTCAGGAAATTCTGCACAATGAAGTACATTATTCTTAATGTATTTACAACATTTGATGATAGATAATATATAGATAGGCAGATAAATATATATGTATATACCATAAATAACATAAATACAAATTTATATAATAAAGATGCAAATTTTTGAAAAGTGAAAGGGAGATGTAGCCTGAAGAAGTCAGTAGCTCTAAAATTCAGTTTTTAGAATGTATTTCTCTCATTTTAATGTTGAGAAAGGTTAAGTGCAACATTATATTTTATCTAAAATTTTCATGGAACTCATCAAATATCTTTGTACACCTGTTAATTGAACCCATTCAGTGGATTTTACTTTTTTTCCTGTGTTTATGCCTCAAACTCTAAATGTTAGGGCTGTTTTTCTGGCCATCTGAAAGCGAGTCTTCTCCCTTGGTCACAGTGATCTCACATTGATGACCACAGCAGCTCTCCACTGATGTGATCTCCACTTAGCTCTTTTTTCCAGTTCACCGTGTCCAGTTAACAGCACAGCAAGCATGAAAATATTCATGCTGGGGTAGTCTCCTTAAAATCCATTCCTTTTTTTTTACTATTTAGAATCTGGAATCCAATTGCCTTAAATGTTTTTGCATCATCTTTGACAAAATCACTGACTGCTTTCCTAGGGATATACAAATCAACATGTCATCTTGTTTTTAAATAATAAAAGAATCTATATCCAGGGAAATATTGATTGACTTCTGCAGATAACTTGAGAACAAATTGAATTATCATCAGAATGACAAAAATCTGTTAACATTTAGGTTCTGCTCACTACCTAAGAATGTTTTATCTTAATTCATTGTACAGTTGCCTTTTTGTTACAGCATATAGAAAAGTTAAAAGAAGACATTTTTATTGTTTGCAATGCCATTTTATTGAGTCATTCAACAAATATGTATTGATTTATCTCTATTTCCACTGAAAAACTCCTTTAGTTCCTGTGTCAGGCATTATTGTGCTTATCTCCAAGCTGATGGATCTCCTTAAGGGAGCCACACTCATTTGCATCTGTGTGTTGACCTCAAAGAGATAGTGGTTGAACCTTGATGAAAGATATGAATCTTCAGATTTAGGAAAACAATTCCTTGCAATAGGATTAAAAATAAATAGATTCACTTCTAGTCTAGTCTGTGGTCTTAACAAAAAGTTTACATCTTATAATCAAATACGAAATACAAGTTTCTAACAAATAGACTACAGCTAACCTCAAAATAATAATAATATTAATTATAGGAATATAGTAACAACAGCAATAATAATTGCTAAGAGCAAGTATTTTAGAGTTCGGAAGATACTGGGTTTATATTCCTAAAAGCACTGTGGAAAAATAATTATTGGTCTAAAATTATATATGTCACTAAATTATTATTCAAAAATGAAGATAAAGTTAAGGTATTTAAATAAGTAAAATAGCAGGCAAGTTAATCGCAATCCACTAATGAAGAAATAATATAGAATATACTTTAGAGAAAAGAGAATTTAGGAGGAAAGCTGGGATGTAAAAGGGAATGTTGAGCAAAGAAATTGATAAATATTTCAGTAAATTTAAATAAGAATGTTTTTAATAATACAATCATAATTATGACTACTTTTGGAGATATAAAAGCAAAGTGAAATGAGAATATTGGTAACATAAAAGCTAGAAAGGTGACTGGAATTAAAGCATTCGAAGACTTCTTGCTACTCTAGAGGAGGGTGGATTACTAAGTGCATATAAATTTTTTAGAATGAAGTATGCAAGTTAAAAAAAATGTGACCATAACTGCTAAAAATATTCAGGTAGAATTTTTAACTTCTAAACCAGAAGTAGGCCAAAAAGGAAAGGAAAAAGGTAAAGAAGATGACTTATGAGGGTAAAACACAACATAAGATGGTAGATTATGTAGACAAATTTAACAATTATCATAGCATATCACAGATCATTTACCACTTAAACATCAGATTGAGAGAAAACAATTCACTTGTATGCAATTTATAATAGATATGCCTGAAGCCCAATTAATCCCAAAGGTTGATAAATTATTAGAACAAAATCCTTGCCTCCCTCCAGTTCTCTTGACCACACTTCTTAGTGCTTCCTTCCTCCACCCTAAGCTCCAGCCACACAGAACTCCTTTATTTTCCTCAAAGACAACAGACCATACTTTTTTTTAAAATTTTTATTGGAGTAGAGTTGATTTACAATGTTGTGTTAGTTTCAGGTGTACAGCAAAGTTAATCTGTTATACATATATCCACTCTTTCTTTAGATTCTTTTCCCATATAGGCCATTACAGAGTATTAAGTAGAGTTCCCTGTGCTATACAGTAGATTCATATTAGTTATCTATTTGATATATATTAGTGTGTATATGTCAATCCCAATTTCCCAATTTATCCTTACCCCCTTATCCCCGGTAACCATAAGTTTGTTTTCTACATCCGTGACTCTACTTCTGTTTTGTAAATAAGTTCATTTGTACCATTTTTTTAGGATTCCACATATAAGCGATATCATATATTTGTCTTTCTCTGAGTTACTTCACTCAGTATGACAATCTCTAGGTCCATCAGTGTTGCTGCAAATGGTATGTTTTTGTTCTTTTTATGGCCGAGCAATATTCCATTGTATATATGTACCACATCTTCTTTATCCGTTCCTCTGTTGATTGACATTTAGGTTGCTTCCATGTCTTGGCTGTTGTAAACAGTGCTGCAATGAACATTGGGGTGCATGTATCTTTTTAAATTATGGTTTTCTTCGGATATATGCTCAGGAGTGGGATTGCTGGGTCATATGGTAGTCTTTTTAAGTTCTTCCATTTGCTTTCCTCTCTGCCTGGAATGTTCTTTCTCCAGAACCTTCTTAACATTGAGTATCAGCTCAAATGTCACTTCCTCAGAGAGACCTTCCCTAATCCATCCTAACTGGAGTGGATTCCCTGGCATGAAGTCTCTTTATTTTCTTTATAGAACTTATTAGAATCTGTAATCTTCTTAAATATTAATGCATTTACTAGTTTATTACTTGTTTTTTCCCCAAGTCATTTCCAGGATGGGACTTTGTCTTGTTCATTGCTGTGCTGAGTACCCAGAACCTGAAAAGCTCCTTTTTAAGGTAATCACTAAATATTAGAATATAATTAATGAATATACTACATTACATTCCATTAAATAATGACTCCCTCCCTTGAATCTAAGAGAGAAATGCCAAGGGAATCACTCAAAGAGTGCATGCAAGAAGGGGCATTATTACCAGGCAGACATTTGCTTAAATACTGGGATTTTTATCCAAGCTTTATTGAGATATAATTGACATATAACATATATAATTTGAAGGCGTACAATGTAATGATTTGATTCATGTATATATTGCAAAATGATTACCACAATAGTTTTTTTTGTGTGGTGATAACATTTAAGATCAGCTCTCAGCACTTTCAAGTATATAATATAGTATTGTTAACTATAGTCACTATACTATATATTAGGCCCACAAATTTATTCATCTTATAACGAAGTTTATATACTTTGACCAACATCTCCCCATTTCTCCCACACCTCAGCCTCTGGTAAACACCATTCTACTCTCTATTTCTATGAGTTTGGCTTTTTTAGATTCCACATATAAGTGAGAACATAGAGTATTGGTCTTTTGGTCTGATGACTTATTTCACTTAGCAAAGTGCCCACAGGGTCCTTCCATGTTGTCAAAACGGGCAGGATTTTCTTCCTTTTATGGCTGAATAATCTTCCATTGTTTATATGTGTATAATCTCTTATGAATATAAAAAATTCTGTTCCTCTGCCTTACTCAGTGTCTCCAATTTTTCAGTAGACATGTCTTGGACATAACTATCCCTGTTTTCCCCTCTTTTCATTATCCTCCTCTAGAGAGGAGCATAGTTTGCTTCTGTGGTAAAATCTCATTTCTTATTTTAATCAGTTCAATGATTATGTATAGTTGGCTTAAATGTCCCATTCTTCTCAGGGAAAATAATACTACACCGAAAACTTTCTTTCCTTTTAGAATGTAAGACACACCCAATCTTATTTCCCTGACAATGATTAATAACAACTTTGTAGCATTTCGTTTGAAGCATCCAGCCTGGAGGAAATCATTATGAACTATTTAACTATTCAGTACATAGTTTTCTTTTACCAGCTTCTGTTCATGAAGTTTCAGTTTCATTTTTTTCCCCCTAAGTCACAGTGTACAACTCCTTTCTGGCTTCTTTATCTGCTTTCGCATTCTTCTCTTAACTACCTTCTGCTTTTACTATTTTTCTCAATTTCTAGCCAATAAAAATCTGTTTTTCTCCATTGTATATTTTTGCCTCCTTTATCAAAAATAAGGAGACCATATGTGTGTGGATTTATCTCTGGGCTTTCTATCCTGTTCCATTGATCTATATTTCTACTTTTGTGCCAGTACCATACTGTCTTGATTTTTGTAGCTTTGTAGTATAGTCTGAAGTCCAGGAGCCTGATTCCTCCAGCTCCATTTTTCTTTCTCAAGATTGCTTTGGCTATTCGGGGTCTTTTGTGTTTCCATACAAATTGTGAAATTTTTTATTCTAGTTCTGTGAAAAATGCCATTGGTAGTTTGACAGAGATTGCATTGAATCAGTAGATTGCTCAGCCTCTTCAATAAGTGGTGCTGGGAAAACTGGACAACTACATGTAAAAGGATGAAATTAGAACACTCCCTAACACCAGACACACAAATAAACTCAAAATGGATTAAAGACCTAAATGTAAGGCCAGACACTATAAAACTCTTAGAGGAAAACATAGGCAGAACACTCTATGACATAAATCACAGCAAGATCCTTTTTGATCCACTTCCTAGAGAAATGGAAATAAAAACAAAAATAAACAAATGGGACCTGATGAAACTTCAAAGATTTGCACAGCAAAGGAAAACATAAACAAGACGAAAAGACAACTTTCAGAATGGGAGAAAATATTTGCAAATGAAGCAACTGACAATGGATTAACCTCCAAAATTTACAAGCAGCTCATGCAACTCAATATCAAAAAAACAAATAACCCAATCCAGGAATGCACAGAAGACCTAAATAGACATTTCTTCAAAGGAGATATACAGATTGCCAACAAACACATTAAAGAATGCTCAACATCACTAATCACCAGAGAAATGCAAATTAAAACTATAATGAGGTATCACCTCACACTGGTCAGAATGGCCATCATCAAAAAATCTACAAACAATAAATGCTGGAGAGAATGTGGAGAAAAGGGAACCCTCCTGCACTGTTGGTGGGCATGTAAAGTGATACAGCCACTATAGAGAAAAGTATGGATGTTCCTTAAAAAACTAAAAATAGAACTACCATACGACCCAGCAATCCCACTACTGGGCATATACCCTGAGAAAACCATAATTCAAAAAGAGTCATGTACCACAATGTTCATTGCAGCTCTATTTACAATAGCCAGGACATGGAAGCAACCCAAGTGTCCATCGACAGATGAATGGATAAAGAAGTTGTGGCATATATATACAATGGAATATTACTCAGCCATAAAAAGAAACGACATTGAGTTATTTGTTGTGAGATGGATGGACCTAGAGACTGTCATACAGAGTGAAGTAAGTCAGAAAGAGAAAAACAAATACCGTATGCTAACACATATATATGGAATCTAAAAAAATAAAAAAAACTTTGTTCTGAATCACCTAGGGGCAGGACAGGAATAAAGACGCAGATGTAGAGAGTGTACTTGAGGACACGGGGAGGGGGAAGGGTAAGATGGGATGAAGTGAGAGAGTGGCATGGACTTATATATACTACCAAATGTAAAATAGATAGCTAGTGGGAAGCAGCAGCATAGCACAGGGAGATCAGTTGGTGTTTTGTGACCACCTAGAGGAGTGGGATAGGGAGAGTGAGAGGGAGACGCAAGAGGGAGGAGATATGGGGATATATGTATATGTATAACTGATTCACTTTGTTATAAAGCAGAAACTAACACACCATTGTAAAGCAATTACACTCCAATAAAGATGTTAAAAAAAAAAAAGAAAGAAGATACAAGGGTGTGAATATAGCACAGGGGATATAGCCAATATTTTATAATAATTTTAAGTGGAGTATAATCTACTCCACTTAATATTGAATCACTATGTTGTATACCTGAAGATAATATAATATTGTAAATCAACTCTACTTCAATAAAAAAAGAAAGAAAACAAAACAAAACAAAACAAAATCAGCTTGAAGAAGAATACTGTTACTGAGGAATCAATGAACTAATGTTCTTCTTTAAAAACATTATATTTCAAATTCCAATAAAATCATGTATTTAGAAATACATGTGCCACAATTCTAATTAACGATAGGGCCTCTTAACATTTTGCTGCTTTCAGAGAAACACATTTTCCTCTGCTTCTCATAATGCAGAAGGTGCCTAGTCATTATTTATATTTCTGGAGACAAAAAAGGAACTCAATTGGCTGTGGTTGCCTTCTTTGTTCTGCCTCTAGCTTTTCATCATTTACTTTTCCTCACATTGATCGATAACCCTTGAGAAATAAACAATCAAAAGTGTATCTTCTGCAAATGATTTACTCAGGAAACTTACAGTTTTGATTAAATTGTTTTACATGTAATACTTCATGAAAAAAAACCAGACTATAAGCCATTACTTCACTGATGTATGAATGTGAACAAAAAAAATCTGTTCTTCCTGGTATGTCTTTAGTTTTAATTAACATGCATAAGATAGCTTCTTCCTAGAGACAGGAGAATTTATAATTTATAACAATTGGGAAATTTTCTTTTTTCATAGAGAAAACCAACTAAAAGACCCTGTGTCCAATTGCTATGTGATGGTTTATTTGAGTTAGGCGCAATTCATGACGTTTTAATATATTGTGCTCATGTCTTAAACTCTGATGTCAGAATAAATGCTAATTCAGTAACAGAGGCTGTTGCATCAGGATGCTGATGTCCTTTCACTGATATCTGAACTTTTCCAGACCATGCTTTTGTAAAACCATGTTTAGAGATACTGGGATCACATTATGATAATTATGTCAGCATTGCACTTTTCAATTGAATGTGAAATGTGTGCTTATACTCCCACATAGATATTCTTTACAGCAAAACAATACAGTTTAATGAATTTTAGTCCCAACTCACAGAAACACCAAATTATAATCAACTAAAATAATATAGAAAAATATAGCATTTTGAAAATAGTTTTTAAACAACTGAGGAAAATATTCAGACACAATTACTGAATGAATGCTATGAAAAGAAAGTTGGCATTTATCTCAGTTAGGACACAGATCTTCCAACTATTTTTTAAAAAAATGTCAGTGACTGCCTTCTCTGGATTAGTGTCAAACTGTGTATTCAAGCATAATGAGAACACAGTAAAAAGACAAATATTTTCTGAATAAAGTTTGGAAATGAGCAGATGATATAAATAAGACTTACCAAAGAAAACTTTCCATCAACAATATCACTATCTGAGATTTCTGCTCATTACCTGCTAAATAATATTAAGTTGAATGCCCAATAAGAAAATGAGAAATAATGATCTCATAATGCTTGAATCACATAAACCAAATAGAACTTTGTCTTCTGAGTTACAAGTCTTACTATCTTACTGTCATTGATCATTTCTCACACACCATTATGAGCACTTAGAGTCTGTGCTATTCAGGTGATTTGTTAGGGAGTCCTTCAGTGAGAGAATACTCAAGCTCATAACAAACTGTGCTTTGTACTGTTTTCATACAGATACACAGAAAAGTAAACCATGAAGTGCTATCTGTCTCTCATGATCCTCTTAACTCATCTGTGAATTCATAAGATCCTTTCAAGGGATTCTCCTTTTTATGCTTGCTCTTTAAATGTAAAATGAATATATTATTACTCCCTTTTCTCCTCTTCTATAATAATCTCTCTACCAATTTCACCCACAAAAAAGCCTTCAGTTACTGCCAGTGTATCTATTTTGCTTGAACCCTCTTCTGAGTAATAGACTTCATTTCTGACCACCTCAGCTTTTTCAGCTCTGTGGCCAGTGTGTATCTCAAAATTACGAAGTTAACTTGACCTCACTTTTTTTTTCTTCCCCTACACCACTTAAACCGGTTCCTATTCCTCCCCGTTGTCCTATTTTTAGTGAATGTCACCGACATTCATCCAGTTACTCAATTGTCAACTTGGAAGTTTTTCTGAATCCTTCTTCTCCCTCAGATCCATTTAGTGACAAATTCTGTATCTTTTGTCTCTTAAATATCTCTAAATCATCTCTCCTTTCTCCTATGTTCACCACCATTTTCTTGGTGCAGTTTTTTTTTTTCTGATGCAGTTTTTTATTCTCTATCACCTGCATTACTGCAATTGAAAGGAAACTGAAACTGTGCCAGCTCATTCATTTATATATCAAATATTCATTGAGCACCCATGCTGTTTCAGATTCTGAACAAAGTCTGAGAATGAAATAAGGAAACCAACCCTGTACCTATTGTGAATACTAGAGTTTTCTATGTGAAAACTAACTAGGATTTACTGTCCATGCAATATAAGCCAGGCACATTACCGTTTAGGATCACTACTCATCGCAGTGAGCTTCAAAGATAGGCATGATTATTAATCCCTTTCTAAGGGGAGATTAAGTAATGTTCTCTGTTTCAGAGAAAAAATTCAAAACTTGTCTGTCTCCAATGCTTTTTACTTTTCTACTACATCATTCAATTCCACTACACCATTAAAATTGCAATGCTTTCTTATGCCTTTGTACATTTGAATAAACCATTCAGGCATCCTGGAATACTTTGATCTCATTGGTCACCTGATGAACTATGATTTGCCTCCAAAGCTCAGCCGATGTGTTATGTGCTCCAATTAGCCTTCCATGATTGCACCAGGAAGATGACACACATTCTTCTAAGTGTGCCCTAGCAACTTGAGCTTATACCTAGAAAAAAATATATCACAATGGCTTACAATTATGTTCTTGTTTGTCTCCCTCTCAATACTGTGTACTCTGAGAAGGCAGAGACATTTACTCATTTAACTATCTGCTAGTATGGAATAGATCCAAAATAAGTTATTTCACAGAGTTTGAGCCAAGAAAGCTGTTCTAAATTGTACATGAGCTGCTTTTGGCCACTCCACTGTGTCTTTCTGATCTCATTTCCTACCTTTCTTGCCTCAGTTCACTCAATCCAGGCATATCGGCCTTCTTGCTCTTCTCCAAACATGCCAAATTCTCTCCTACCTCATTCATGGCAACTGAACTGGGTTTTCTCACTGCCTAGAATATCCTTTCCCCATTTTGGGGGCATGTTTTCTTTTTTTCAACTATTTTTAATTGAAATATACTTTATTTACAATGTTTCAGGTATACAGCAAAGTGATTCCGTTCTGCATATACATATATTCATTCTTTTTCAGATTCTTTTCTCATATAAGTTATCACAGAATATTGAGTAGAGTTCCCTGTGCTATACAGTAGGTCCTTGTTGGTTATCTCTCTTATATATAGTAGTGTGTGTATGTTCATCCCCAGCAAAGCAGTGCTTTTTAAATATATGTATATGACCTGGAGCTTTGATAGCCTTTAACTAAAAAATAAAACAAAGCAAACAACAACAACAAAAACCCCACCTTTGTAACTCTAAATGCTATAGCATTTACAATTTGTAATCCCCAACTGATACAGTCATGTACAGCCATTGTACTTTTGTTACATTTTTAGCATGTGTCTTATTTACTTCACTAGATTATAAACCCCAGATAGAGAAAATGTGTGGCTTAAACCTCCTTGACAGATGCCCTAAATGCCAACAAATACAGTGACAGTGTGCCTCACGCACTGCTCCCAGTTGCTTCCTAACTGTACTTCTGGCAAAATGAGTGGGCAGAAGAGTTTATGAAAACAACCTAGGGCTTACAATATGTTTTAGCTCAGGAAAAGTCCATATGTTACTGTTTTTAAAGGAAATATTTATAGCAAAACTATTATCAGTTTAGTTACCATTCTTAACAATTATATATAATTCTCATTTAACCCCATATCCTTCAGTCTTTTCTCAGTTGGTTGTAAACAAATTTTGGTGATCAGCTGTTTGTTTAAAATTATATTTTTAGTTATATAATTATTTAGAGTGGGCATAATTGGGAGTCATTGCATCAGTGTCACAGACGAGGTAGCTTTTTCATTGATCTTTCCGGGAAAGCAAACCCTATTCTGAACGAGCCCCAAACAAACTTCTTGCGGCACAAAATTTCCTCCATTTTGAACAATGTCTCACCTCATCCTAATGCAGTTGTAGACTTCAAATAATTATAAGAAATGATCACCAACACAGTTCTTCACATCTTAGACAATATTCTGCGTTGCTTACTGCAACACAAATTGGTTATTAATAATGATTTTCATAGTGCTCTGCCAACTGGCTTTGTTGGAACGACTAGAAAGTTGAGTTACCACTTGGCAATACCATTTCATTCACCTTCCTATCGTAAGCACTGTGTAGATGAGATCCATTTTTTCAGTTCCAAAATTCTGGGTGAGATAAAGGAAGGCTGATGGAGCTTCCTTGGAATAAAACAAATACAACACATACATCCTCTATAAGGAATACAAAGGATCTAATGGATTGAAAGCAAAGATGAATAGCCCACATCTATCACTCTATTTCAAACGTATCTTACGGTCCAGTGCAGTGCCACGAGGAGAGACTTCAGTTCAGGAGAGAGAAATGGCAGAGAAGGCAGTGAAAGTACTGGCCCTTTGTCCCTGATAACTCCCCGTGGAGTCGAGTGGCACTCATGTGAGGAGACTTTCCCCTGAAACACAGCACCTTCTCTTTGCAGCCAGAGCTGGAGAGCACTGATCATGCTGGGTTGAAAAGCATTCACACTGGCTGCTCTCTTCATTCTCTCTTGAAAGTGCTATTTGCTTTACTCCACAAGGGATGAATTCCATTGACTTGATTTTTAAAGAAAATGTGAATGGCTAAAAATGCGTTAAGTACTAAAAAAAGATTGAGTAAAGCTAACTTGTCTTTTCTGATTTCAAAAGATCTTTTTACTTGGCTTAAAAAAATGCCTTGGAAATCTCTTTTGTTTGTCAAGAGTGGATGCAGCTTTTAAATGTTTCAACACAGCTGTTTCCATCTTCTTTGTTTAAAAAAAGAAAAAGAGTCGTGGAGACCTGATGCAACAGAAGCAACACAGGCGGGAGTTATCATCACTCCTTGCCTTCTCCCTGTTGTACATGTACACATGTGTGCGCTGGGAGTGCTGATAGAAACCTGACATAAAGGTCTAAGTTGCACATAACATATGTAGAAAGACTTCTCTAATTTCTTACCACTACTCAGTTCCTGACAACGGATCTGGAAATTTACATTTTATGGAAGCAGTTTTATGGACATTTAGGCAAAAAATCAGGAGATCTGGAAATATGCTCTACATTTTGTAGTCTTGCTGACCATTCTTTGTATGATGTTGGATCATTTTTAGAAGATATTCTGTACCATAATGACTATTTTCTATCCGCAATAAATATCGTATATTAAATATATGGAAAAATAGTATCGCAAAATGAAAACACAATAACAACAAACATTCTATAAACAACAGTGACATGTCAAGAGTGGTGCCATGAGGCTGGTCCACCCCAAGTGTGAGCAGTAAGGGGATGGACTGAATGCAGTGAGCAGTAAGGGGATGGACTGAATGCAGTGAGCAGTAAGGGGATGGACTGAATGCAGAGAATTTTAAAACAATAATAAAACTGACTAAAAGCAGTATTTGAACATTATTAGCATTCATGAACAGTTCGAAGCAATATCATTGATGAAAGTCATGTCTTTCCCGGGTTTTGTGGTTGATAGTGGTCTAAGTTCTAAACAGTTGCCAACACCCAGAACAGCCTGCTCCCATTGCCCAACCCCACTCCTGAGAAAACCCTGCTAAACCACTGAAAAAGGATTAAGTTGTTAAGGTTACTATTACTTTTCAGCTTTCAAACTTGAGTTATCAAGGTCTGTGCTTTTCAAACTTTAATGTGCATATAATTATCTGTTGTTTTAATAGGCAATTTCTGATTTAGTTGGACTGGGTGGGAACAAGATTCTGTATTTCTAACAAGCTTACTGTTGATGTTGCTGCTTCTAGTCCGTGGACCACAGTTTGAGTGGTCAGGGTGTGGAAAACATTCCCTAGGAACATTAGTGGAGCAACCCTTTAAAAAGTTTCAATAAAGCAATGAAAAAAAAAGTACCAATATCCTCACAGTTCCTTACCTTTTTGAATGAAAATGTATGCTATCTTATTACTTGTTCTTTCAAAACCAGCATGCTAATCTAATATTCTGCATTTGATTGCATTGATGCATGAGGTTTTTCTTTTTTTCCAGCTTATATATATATTTATATATATGAGGGAGAGAGACAGAGACAGAGAAACAGCTTTAAGATTTAATATCTTAGCAAATTCCAGGTATACAACACTGTACTGTTAATTATAGTCACCATGTTGTACATTAGATTCCCAGAAGGCATTCTTGTTATTACTGAGGGTGTATACCCTTTGTGTGTTATACGTATTATATACTATACTCTTACAATAAAGTAAGCTAGAAAAAAGAAAGTGTTATTAAGAAAATCATAAGGAAGAAAAAATACATTTACAGTACTGTACTCTGTTTATCAATACCATAAATTTATGTCATCTCTTTATAAGATGAATCATCTGTCAGTACCTATATTGATGTTACCTTATATGACACAAAACACTGTAGATGTTATATATATTACTAACACTAGACATCAAAAATGAAAGATAATGTGAAAAAGAAATTAATATTTATTTACAGATATAACAATTCATGCACTGATAATGAAGAAACAGCAATATAATTGCTTTATGGTATCTTAGTGTAATCAATAGGATTGTTTCATGGTAACCTGTACACTAATGAATGAATCATTACAAAGTTTAATGGGATTCAGTAGTACAGTCATATTCATAATACAGTATTGGAAACATTGTTGTATTTTAAAAAAAAAATTTAACCTGTGATGATAGGCCGATACAGTTTCTCCAATGATGAGAGAGAAAGAGGAATACTATACAGTCATGTAATTCTTTGAAAGCAAAGCTATAAAACAGTAAGAAAACTAACACATTATTAATTTTATTTTAATGTCACTCATGCCTATGTAAGGATAGGCTGTCCACCTTAATAAATGTCTTGTGCAGAATGTTTTACATGTATATTTTTGTATCTTGAAAAGAAATCCACAAGTAAGTGGACCTGCACAGTTCAAAATTGTGGTGTTCAAAGGTCAACTGTAAATAGTAACATGATCAAATACACATTTGAGCAGGACCACTCTGGCTGCTCTTTAGTATGGATTGTTGAGGAGTAGGGAGGTCCAGGAGGAGGTTATTACAATGCTCCTGACAAAAGAAACCTCTGAAGAAGATTCTGATATTGTTGCTATTCTGAGAATATTTCCTTTTTTACTAATGTTTCCAAAAGCAAAGATATTTGCAAGTTCTACATTTTTTTTTTTTTTGGTCACCCCAAGTAAGAGACGTAATTGAAAGACAAATCTTCACATTTGTGAAGATTTCACCTTCATGTTCTCACCTCTACCAATGAGAAAAGAAAATCAAATTTAGGAATGTTTCTCTAATGAAGGAAACTATATATTGGTGCTATTAAAAGAGTAACATTGTATTAAATATGCAACTTTTATTAATTTTTTTATGTCTTTATTGGAGTATAATTGCTTTACAATGTTGTGTTAGTTTCTGCTGTATAACAAAGTGAATCATCTATATGTATAGGGATATCCCCTTATCCCCTCCGTCTTGAGCCTACCTCCCACCCTCCCTATCCCACCCCTCTAGGTGGTCACAAAGCATCAAGCTGATCTCCCTGTGCTATGCAGCAGCTTCCCACTAGCTCTCTATTTTACATTTGGTAGTGTGTATATGTCAGTGTTACTCTCTCACTTCGTCCCAGCTTCCCCTTCCCCCGCTGGTTCCTCGAGTCTGTTCACTATGCCTGTGTCTTTATTCCTGCCCTGCCACTAGGTTCATCAGTACCATTTGCAACAAGTAACATTTGCAACAAATAATGAATATTTCTATGGGATATTAATTTAAAAAGCATTTTGAGTATTCTTCTGTAGGATTTAAAAAGCTATTTATATAGCAAAAGCCAGGTTTATAATCTCTACCTCTGTTATAGACATGGAAGCCATGTCTGCTCTTTGTACCTTAGTGTGGTCTGCAGCACAGAGGAAAATGACACTTGGGCTATCTATACTTTTGTGCGAAGATGTAGTATTGTCAAAATAAAATAGATGCAAATTTACTTTGGGAAGTTAATAAGCTGAATTTACATGTAGATTATTGATAAAATTAATAATATATATGATTAAATCAATCTAAATTACCATTCATTTTTCCATTTAGTGTATTTTTCAACCATTATTGAGAATCTGCTATATGCTGGCCATTGCACTGGGTATATGGGAATAAAACTAAATCAATAATTTATCCAGAGAACTAGCTGGTAAAGATAGCAAACATATTCATAATACAGCAATTATGGTAGTAGTAATATTAAGCCTGGGGTGCTGACAGATCATGTGGTAGTAATATCTAACCAAAGTACAGCATTAAGGAAGACTCCTCTGACTTGAAAAATATAGGATCTAATCTGAGCAATAAATAAGGATAAGGTATAAGAGAGTGAAAACCAGGGCATTCCAGGTTGAGCAAGCAACATGTATAAGGCATAAAAATATGTGAGGCCATAGTAGCACACTAAAGTATAGGGTGGAGGAGCATTTTGATGAGTATGAAACTGGAGACATAGGCAAAGGTAGATTTAATGGTCTAATGTGTCATCATAAGAGTCTTGGGCTTCCGACTGAAAATAATCAAGAAACATTGGTGATCTGAGTTTGGATTGGGTGGTGTGTGAGAGTACCTGCAGGGATACCGGGAAGCTCTGTAAAAAATTAAAACAAATAATAGCAATAGCTTGAACTGGAGCATCAGTATGAAGATAAAAAGCAATACTGAATTCAAGAGGCAGTAAAATTGACAGGATTTGAGGATTACATGTGGAAAGTAAAGGAGAGGAAACAGAGTATATAGGAATATTTTTGGTTGCAAATAACAGAAAATACAACTAAAAGTTTCAAAAAGAAATAAGAGTTTCTTCTTCTCACATAATACCCCTGGAGGTAAGGATCGTAGAAGGTCAACCTTGTCATTAGGGATCCAATTGTCTCTAGCTGTCTGCTTCGTGATCCTTGACATGTTTCCTTTTTGCTCTTGCATGTGGCCTCATGGTCAAGTGCTTACTGTATTCTAGGCCTCAACATCTACCTTCCGGGCAGGATAAAAGGGGTAAAAGGAAAGGTGGCATTTTGGAAATCTTTTTATATCAGATTGGCCAGAACTGTGTCACATGATCAACCAATATTGAAAGGGAGGCTGGGAAATCAAGCATTTTTAAAGCTTGTATAGCTTTTGGAGGAGAGACAGATAAGAGAGAAGAGAACTGGATAGGTGATGGGATTTATCAACCTATGGCATCTGTTCCAGAGACACACAGGAAAGTGATAATCACTAAAATGGAGGCTTCAAAGAGGTGAGAAGAGATATGTGAAACACAAGCAGAAAAATTAGTCTTATAATGTGGAACATGTCCTCAATCAATGTAGAAGGTGGTAGATATGTGTGTTGATACAGCCTAAAGCAAAGAAACCTAACAACACATTACAATCTCTAACTACATTGAGTATCTACAACATTTTATTGGATTATTAGTACTATCAATGGCTAGAAAAAGGAATTCATTGCAATTATTACATATCCCTAGTTCCATTCTTGTCTTTAACTCTTTCTTCTATGTGTATAGCAAAAATGTGCTACTCTTAGTATAGTACATTAAGGTAATACAATTTTTCTTCACCTCATTATACATGTATAGATAATTCTAATATATAGCATTTGGTTTACATGAAATCAACTGTATGCAAATTGTTGCATAAAGCACATAAAATGAAGTTAGAGATGTGGGAAAATTTTGCATTATGTAAGGAAAACAGAGTCACAAAAGAATACAAGCTGAATGCAATGTGAATCATTTCCCCTGGTGATGTGTAACATGGTGGCTCTGAGCACAACACACACGAGGCTCCCCAGAGGAAAAAGAGTTTTGTTCTTAATTTCAAGATTTTCTGTGTTTCCTATTGGTTCAGCTCATGTCATTTTGGTATTATTTGTGTCATTCTTTCTTTTACTGCATGATAATTAGAACTAGAAAGAAAAGGTTATAAATCTGTTCAAATACATAAAAGAAGGCACAGTCATGTTAACAATACAATATTTGTGGAGAGCCATGCATTATTCTAAAGATTTAGAGCTCGTGCCAATTGTTGTCATATAAAACTGTAAAGACATTGCTAGTGCTAATGTTTAGGGGAGGTATATTTCTCAAGTTCACATTCCTGAAAATGTCTTTCAGTCACTTTCATATGAAACAAATACTGCTTCCTTTTAGGAAAACGAATTATATTTTGGGTCATAAAAAAACTTTAAAAATTTTAAAAACTCGAAAATGAAAACTACAGTGAATTTTTTAAAATGTATACAAAATCTGACCTTACATAAATAGATATCTTCAAAGAGGAAATAAAAATATACAATTAAGAGCTGAAACCATAAGGGACAATAATTTGAAAAAAGAAGTATAAGAAAATTGAAGTCGATAGAATCATTATTATTTCATTTTTATTTTATATCATTGTTTTTAATATTCCTGTCTGCCATATACTGTTAGGAGTAAGTAGATATCATCTAACCTATTTGTAAATACTTACATAAATCATAAGCTTTATTTGGTTATAGTTTTGAGGCTAGTATAGGGTTCATGAGCAATCATCATTATCATTTTTCATCATTTATTCATTTAACAATTTTTGGATCTGATTTGGGTTGGGATTCCTGGAAAACACTTTGAGATGGAGATTTTTGTGTGGAAAATTACTGAGGACTCATCTCTGGTACAGTAACTGTTGAGGAATGAAAGCAGTGAAATTGGGTGGAGAAAGAACTTTGACTGGGATGCTCCTGTGAGGAGCTCTGTATTGTGATAGCCTTTCAGCACTGTCCTGCATTGAGGTGAAGTAGTAGGGCCTTATATCCTAACCTCAACTAGTTTTTGGTCTGGGATGCACCAGAGAAGGAAGCATGACCGTGGATAAAGTGGCTCTCTTTGGCTGAAGGTTAGTTTTGGAGAAGAAATCAGCTGTGGTGCTAGCACTCCCAGCAGCTGGGAGATGAGGACTTAGTCTGGGGTTAGGTTCTGGGATCTGGAGGATACACCACAGCATTCAGTGCAAGAATCACTTTTGTGCCAGAAACACTTTTAGGTACTTGGATAGTCAGTGAATAAAACCAACATATATTTCTGCCCTTATGGAGACTGTACTCATACACTTTTCATTAGTATCAATTGCCCTTATTAATGCAATTTGTCTTGGGTGTTATTTTCTTTTTCTTTTGTATATTCACACCACAGCTTGCTTGCTCAATTAATGCTTAGTTATATTTGTAGGGTATAGCTTTTTTGTTTTTCTACTTTTACATTCTGGATTATTTTGTTTGAGGCCAGTTTTCTTGTAAAGTAACATGAGATAAAATTTGATTTCAAAAAGAATATTCCATATAGGGTTACTTCATTTTTTTTTTTTTGGTTGTGCCTCACAGCTTGGGGGACCTTAATTTTCTGACCAGGGTTTGAACCACGCCCTGGGCAGTAAAAGCGCAGAGTCCTAACCACTGGACTGCCAGGGAATTCCCAAGAGCTACTTCATATTTTAATTTATATTTTTGTGTTATATGAGATCTTATTTATTTAATTTAATTTATTTATTTTTCTTTTTTGGAGTTCTTCCTGGTTTATATAATATTTTATCTGTGTTTATCATCTGTAAGATTTAGGAAATAGAAGTTCTGTTCTTAATGCTATTCGTGACTATCACTGAGTTTATAAAATTCATATTTAAACTTACATTTCTTTCATTATCAAGAAAAATAAAATATACTGTTATTTCAGATACTTCTGTTGCCCTTGTTTTTTCCTCTATCTTTCAATCTTTGATAAATATATTTTGATAAACCTAGATTATTTTTACACATAATTAAGAATAGACATCTGATTTTAAGTAATTTTGCTTGAATTCTATTTTGTAACCATATTTACAATTATTTGAATAGTTTTATATATTTTATACTTTTATGAGTATCTTCTCTGTTCCAGGCATTGTGTCCATACTGGAAAAAACCACTCAACAAAAAAGATGCAATGCTTACTGTCATGGAATTTTCAGTCTAACTGATTTTAGTGCTTACTTCTGTTCTTTTTATATATTTAGTTTTATCTTTCTGAATTTATAATTTCAACTTAACCTTGGAACAGATGAATATCTGTTTTCTTAGGAATTTAAATTTAAAAATTCATATACTTTTAAGAGTTATCTTATTTTTTTGGATTTGTTTTCTAAAGGAAGATGTTCTATTATATTTGAAATGAGGCTTCAATATTTTGTAAAAAAATCTTGGATCTTCAAGAATAAAGGTATATTTGTAGCCCAAGCTCATCCTTCAATTTGAGGAAAGTTTCTCTAGTTATATATTTAAATTTTATTTTTTTTCTTATTACTCTTGTTTATTTCCTTCACTTTTACAGATAATCATATCCACTTACTATTTTCATTTTTTGTCATTTTCTTTGACATTTTGGAATAGTTTCTCCCCACATCTCATATTTAATTATATAGAAAGTTAAGCCTGCCTCTCTGCCTCTGGCTATCCAGAATATTGATTTTTATTTTGTTTTTCCATTTTGGGTTTTCTTACTTTTTTTTCTCTTTTTTTTTTTTTTTTACATTTTTGCATTTCAGCCTATACACTTAATATGACTCCCTAGTCCTGTTTTAGAGAATTTTATCTAAGCTTTTGGTGGACTTAAATAAGTGTGTACTGAAATTTTCATCTGTTCTATGCTGAAAAGTAAATTACATAAATACACTTTCTAATGTAATGTATCAATATATTGTTTTATTTTCTTTATGCTGCACACTTTTTTGGAGGCTTACAATTTTTTTGTTTTTATTTTTGTTTGGTTTATTGGGGGGGGCTAGTTTGTTTAGTTAATTTGAATGGAGAGAGATCTATTAAAATTTTATGGTTTTCAATTTCCAGTGCCTAGCAGTCATTTATATACTATGGTCAATTATTTTCTGGCTAAACTATAGAGTCGCTAGAGATACAGTTTTATAACTCTCTACGAAGACAAATTAATGCTTTTTCTGTATCTATCCTGGTTTGAACATATTTTCTTAAGCAAGTTGGCATCACAAGATGTAATGCTTGGAGTAGTCATGAATTGAATGGAGGGATGTTTAGGGAGAGGAATGACCAAACAGGGCTCTCATCCTTGCTTACTGAAACAAGAGAATACAGCCATTCCCTTTCTGAGACAGAAAGAAAGGAATGCCTGTTTTCTAGAACTGGATCAAGACACTGGATGAGTTAAAATCAATTCTTTCCTTTTTAAGTATTACTTGCCTTTTTCTGATGCAGGATTTCAAGTGTGTAGTAGATATTCCAAATATGATTCTCATTGCATTGTAATCAACCATGTAATTAATGGAAATTCTACACAGATTTTTGCCATTGGGCCTTTAATTTTTATCTAACAGTTTTTTTTAATGCCTCCACATTTGGCTTTTTATATATCTTCATGAAATTTTCAATGCTCCATTTGGATTCTGTGTGGACAGATCCTCTAATTTTGTTATGTCTGTCTGTCTAATGAATGAAATACATTGTTGGCCAAGCAAATTAACTAAATGAAGGAACAGTTCTTATGTTCCCCTTATGTAAACCAAGACATATATTCTAGCCCTCTCTCATAAAATTTTAGAGAGAAAAAAATCCAAGAATGTTATATATTTCTGTTGATATTAATACATAATGTTTTTAGAATTTTTTTCTCTAAAATATTACGGGAGACGGCTAGAATGTGTATCTATTGTTAACACTAAGGGGAGCATGAGAAATTTTCCTTCATTTATTTAACTTGCTTAGCCAACAATATGTTTCTCTCATCGGACAGACATTTGTATCAAAAAAGAACATCTGTTCTAACAGTGGAATTTGGGGGGCAGTCAATGCTTAAGTAATTGTGTTTAATTGATGGCATTTATACTTCATAAATAAATAAATAATAACAATATCACGAAATAAAACACTCTGAAAACCAAATTATTATGGAAACATTCCAACATGAATTTGCTTATTACTTTGACGTATGAGATTACTTATCATTAATTATATGCTGGAATCATAGAAACATTTGCAAGCAAGATAGTAGATGATAATAAAATCTGACTATAGATTTGTAATTATATTGATGGTTTAGAAGATTTCTTTGTTTAATTTAGAGTATTTGAAAAACAAATGTGGTTGATTACCAATTTTGTATCCAACCCAATCTTGAAGTTCTGTTCCTTTTTCAAAAGAACTTGTATTTTTAAAATCTGCTTCTTATTCTACATTTTCCCTGCAACAACTCTCATTCCGACTCTGATTACCTTATATCCAGACATTTTTCATAATTTCTCAGCCTTCTTCCTGACTCTTGATGACCTCCACTTTATACCCTGCCAACAGATTCACATTTCTGAAAGCATTTTGATAATATCCTATCCTATTCAAAAGGCTACAGTAACTCTCCTTTCTCTTATTGTAAATTTAGTTCTTTGTCCTGATAGCATTTCTTTCTCTCTTTTTTGTTGATCCATCCTGATGGAGTAGTTACTCAATCTCCTCCCAATATAAGTAATCCAGATTTTTCCCAATGTAATTAATGAAATCAGTCCTCTTGTTCTTCCCCTATCCACTTTCTGTCACCCCTAAGTACTTCCTCCACTTTTCCCATTGGATATTAAGCATCACCGTCTGATGTAATTCCTTGCAAAGAATGTCTTCCCATTTTTTTCTCTTTTCAATTTCCCATTTGAGTCAGTTGACATTTCACCTCTTGCATCAAACTTTATTTATTTATATGTGAGCTGTTCCCTGTCTTCAAAAAAATGCTTTATTGCCAGTAGATATACCTTTAGTGTCATTTATCATATACCGATTAATTATATAGCTTTATTTTCTGCTCAAGCAGAGTAAGTTCCTAGCAGACAGGGTCTGTAGAAAATATTGTTTAAACCCTCCAGTGTTGAACAATGGACCTTATATACAGTAGTTCTCTGAATAGATACATACTATATGAAATCATGCATTAATGTGCTTTTCAGTTATATTTCATAAATATATAATTATTAGAAAAAGTAGTAGTTAAAATATTTAAAGAAGAAAAGAGCTTTAATAACACTGCACATTAAAGAATAACATATTCTCGAACAATTTTCCAGCTATTGCTTTTGGATTTGTTAGCATAATGTTAGCTGCTGAAACAGATTCCCAAATTTCAGAGGTCTAACACAATACAGTTTTATTTTTTGTTCACATTACATTCCAATACAGTGTTGCTCAGAATTTCAATGCAGAAGGGCTTTTATTCATGCAGATTTTTAGTGACCCAGAGTGATAGTGCCATTTTGAACAGTGTTTCTAATGTTTCTTTGGGATTTAACTTGTGGCTAGTGGAAGAGGAAAGATATTAGAAGAACAAAACTTAGAGGAGATTTTCATATATCAAGCCTAGAAGTGATGTGCAGAAATTCTGCTCACATTCCATTGCCCCAGACTCAGTCATATGGTTACACCTAACCGCACTGGGCTCTGGGAAATGTAGTCTCCTTCTGGGGATTCACCTCCAGAAAGAAGTCTGCACCTAAGTAACAGGGAACCTGGATTTTTGACAGATAATTCTTTTTTTCTGCTACAGCATCCATCTAGAATTTATATTAAAATAATGTATATTTATGGGGACTTCCCTGGTGGTCTGGTTGTTAGGACTCTGTGTTTCCACTTCAGGGGGCCCAGGTTCGATCCCTGGTCAGGGAACTAAGATCCTGCAGGCCACAGGGCACGGCCAAAAAAATGAATAAATAAAAATAAATAAATGTTAAAATAATGTATATTTAAATATCTGGGAATAATTAACTATTCCACTATTAAGAATTTTTTTAAACAATGCCAGAGATGTGACTACATTAACCTTGTATTAAGACAAGGGCATTATTCTGTTCCTATTATTGCAAAAAAAAAAAAAAGAGAGAGAGAGCATTTTTTCAGTAGTTTCTCAAGTTACTACTTTATTATAAACCTTCGAATTATGAGAAATGCTGTAAGATTTTAATATGCCAAGAAGTATGCAATTAAAAGTATCTTTAACCTGTTCCACAAATTTAAAATAGGATGGAACAGTTCTGTGGACTTTGCTAAAATAGATTTATTACCAAGTATATTTGGCCATTAAAGGGTATAAAATGCATAAACCCACACTTGGGTTTAGCCCAGCTCTCTAGGAATCAGACTGAAAGTACTGTAAACAGGCAACTCCTTTCTGTACTCATTGGGTCTCATTCCTTAGCCCCTCAGGAAATTACTTTTTTTAAGCTATACTAAACTTAATAGTACATAGTTTCTTTAGAAAAGGAATTTGAAAGTGCAAATGGAGGTAATAACCGAGACATACTTAATCTGCTTTTATAAAGGTGGTTTGATATACTTGGCAAATGAAGTGAGACAAATTTTACTTTATTAGGCTTTTTGACTAATCAAAGCTCACCAAGCACATAGCCTAATTCAACAATAAAGGAAACCTGCTGTTTAATATGCGACACTGTCATCAACACACAATTAGATGTAAGTGATGAACTATAAAGTCTTGGTTTACACACATGACAATAAACATAAGTGTACCTCACAGGAATCTTTCAAATAACTGAGGTACTCAAATCTTAGGGTGAGTCTTTTTTTGAAAAAGTCTTAATTAAACTGAAGAGGATTAGGTAAGGCAGATTTGACTGGAGTTTGTCTAAAGTTAGAAGAAAAAAGAATTATAGTTAAGATTCCTTGAGATACTGCTATATACAAATTCTTTTTATAAAATTAAATGCTGACCCAGGGCTTCCCTGGTGGCGCAGTGGTTGACAGGCCGCCTGCCGATGCAGGGGACACGGGTTCATGCCCTGGTCCGGGAAGATCCCGCATGCCACAGAGCGGTTGGGCCCGTGAGCCGTGGCCGCTGGGCCTGCGCGTCCGGAGCCTGTGCTCGGCAACGCGAGAGGCCACAACAGTGAGAGGCCTGTGCACCACAAAAAAAAAAAAAAAAAAAAAAAAATGTTGACCCATAACATGCTAAAAGTTCTAATAGATTTATTGTTAAGTTAGAAGCTGAATAATGAAAATTTTACTTCTTTTACTTTTCACTTTTACATATAAAAACACAAAAATCTGTTTACATTCACAACACTATAGGGTCAGGTATGTTGTTCAAATCCTGGCTCTACAAATTGCAGGTTTTGTGTTTTTAAGCCACTTACCTAAAGTTTTCTGTGCCTCGGTTTCCTAATCTGGGAAATAAGAATAATATTTGTACTATATCATAAACTTACTATGTGAATGCAATAATTTCAAAAACATAGAATGTTTAGACTTGTTTCATAATACATTCTCTTTTAATGCTAACTGATGTTAGTGCTGCAGGAAATTTTCCATAACGTAGAACACACTTTATTCCAATTTCCTGGACAGGGAACTACCAGCCCTCCTTTTTGGAAGGTTTTATGTCCTCTTTTTTCTTTAATTTACAGGTGCTTACCTCCCAACAGTATGTAAATAATTGGGCACATACTCAATTTTATCACTACTCCCAAGTGCCTTTCCTTGAAATATATAAGCAGAAATAAAAGATTCTAGTCTAAATCTGAAATAGCATTTTAAAAAGGAAGTTAAAAAAATAGTTAATGGAGTAACCTTTTGTCTTGTATACTGATTGAGTACAGAGTCAGGCTTGCTGAGAGAGAAGACTGAAGTAGTTATTCAGGGAGAAGAGACAGGAAGAGCGAGAGAAGACAGTCCCTGAATTTTTAAGAACTTTAATGTCCTGGTTCCTAGTTTATATGTGCAGTTGATTTTCATTTTTTTCCTCATTTTTTCCCATAGAGCATGACTTGAAGAATTGGTTCCTGTAATTTTCAAAATAAGAGCTCTAACTGTGCTATATCATCCAATAAGGGTGGGAAAATGGGTTAAATAAAGGTATAAATGTTCTCTGAGGATTTGATAATCTATTTTATAAATCTCAAAAAAAAGGGGATTAGCCTTGCTGTTTATCCCTAACATAATTGTCCATGGAATTTTATTTTCCCCTTCAACAAACATCTCCAAACAAATAATGGTCCTTGGAATGACCACAGCTAGCATCACTATACAAAGAATATATTTGTGATAGTTCTCTTTGCTATAACTCAGAGAACTAAGTCACGGTACTGGACAGGCCAAATCTTAGAATGTCCGCCATGCCTTCTGGGAAAAACTGACTCTAATCTATCCTCTGATGCCTAGACAATAATGTGTTGTTCCTCAAGACTCTAGCATAAGGGTTTCAAATCATAGATGGACTAGTGATGCACTGTCTGGCCAGCTATCAGAAATAAATGTTTTGAAATGGTATCCACTCTCTGAAATTTGAACTAGAAAGTTACCGACTTAATTGTTGCAGGCTAAGAGGTTCAAAGCTGAGGATGCCTGGGGAAAGAGTTGCAACCCTTGGAGTCATTGCATGTTGATGGATGCAACCACTGGCTTTTCTGCTCAGTCCTTCTCCCCTTTAATTGCCTACCCCTCCTCAGTAGTGAGTTTCTAGCAGCCTTATTTCACTGGGAAGCCCTGCTCTGTGGCCATATTTGCAATTGCATACTTTCTCCCAAGATGGAATTAGAACTAAGAGAAAGGCAAGTCCTTCATAATATTGAACTCTGAACGAGGGCTTAGTAATTCTGGGTGAACATATTTCATCATGCAAACTGGGGAACAGAGAAAACTGGTGTATAGAGAAGGAAAAAGAATAAAGGAAAAAAATGTATTGAGAAGCAGAGATGAATGTTCAAGGCAAAATATTCTGGTTCCCTTCCTGAAAAAGAAGACCCTGCCCTTGGGGTCTTACCTGTGTTTACCTTTATATCCCTCCTCCCCTTAAAATTAAGCTGGCTTTGGTTGGCTCTTTTTATATGCAATCAAGAATCTTAATTTTTTAAAAAATCACAGTTTGTAGGGAAGAGAGAACATAAGTAAGAAAAAACTAGGAGATAAAGAACAGAAAGAAAATTACCAGTATCTAGAAGAGAATGGAGAGTTTGTGCACAGAAGCAGGAATACTATGATAAATCCCATGGAGCCAAGGACAAATATAGAATAACTGGTTCTCAGAGCTGCCTCGTTCCATCTGATCTTCCTGTCACAATTCCAGTCTACAGGTTTTCTTAAAATGCTTGCTACCCTTTTCTTGAGGTAATTTTAGGAGGGAACTGTTTTAACCAATACAAAGTGACTCATTAAAAAGTTATCAACCACAGGGTGTTTAAAGAGGAGGAAAGCTTGCTCAAGAGCGTTCATGCCCTTACATTTGCTTAAATGGATCAATCAAATTTGTTATATAAACCACAACAGCATGCATACCTGATTAGCAATCTCCAAGTAATTGTTATGCTCAGACATTCTCTGGGCAAAGCATGTTACAGAATGTGTAGACGTTCTCATGAAAAGAAACTTTTTCAGATTTAAGATAAAAGAAACATAAAATGTGTTATTTCAAATTTTGTTCACTAGAGATTAATTTTATGTATTTTCTTCCCAGTTTCTGTCTAGTAAATGTGTTAATAATATTGCCAACTTCCTTCTGATGTTAGAAAGAATACAGAATGAAGTTTATCAGAGGAGTCTGAAATCCCTTTCTAAGAGTCTATATTAATAAATAAGTAAACAGTAGGAATTTTGAAATAGGTGTATCTTTTTATCCCAGATAAGTTTAGCATTTTAAAATGTCACCTGAGAAAAGAATAATGTTTCGTGTCTAAAGGCACAGATAATTGCACCCAACTGTGTTAAAACACAGAGCTAATTAATTTTTAATTGTCACAGTATCTGTCTCTCTTCCTCTGTCTATTTTTCCCCCTCCATTATCAGTTTAAAGTTTGCAAGGAGGAAACCACTTATTGGTGGAGCTGCTTGAAGTGACAGGTATCTGGGTTAAGATTTTATACAGAAATTTTAAACTTGTTTTATTGAAGCATAACACACACACATACAATTGTCAATTTTTACAAATTGAGCATACATGTAACCACAACCTAGATCAAAGATAGAACATTACTTCCCAAACCCTCCTACTGTCCCCTTTCAGACACAATAGACTGCACTCCCAAGGGATAAGAACTGTCCTGACTAAACATCATAAGTTAGTTTGGTCCGGTTTTTAGTTACGTAAATGCAACCATACTGCATATACTTCTTGGTGTCTGGGTTCTTTTCCTCGGTATTATGTTTGTTAGAGTCATCCACTTTCCTGTATGTAGTTGTAGCTTGCTTATTCTCATTGCAACTACTCATGATGCAACTGTTGTCCATCATGTGACTATCCCACACTTTATCTATCTACTTATGATGGGCATCTTTTTTACTCAGATTTTAAATCTGTGTGGCTGTGCATGAATTTTCATTATTTTCACATAAGCCAGAATCTCGTGTTTCAGTTCTAGCTAGATCTTTTCGAATTTTCTGAGTAGCTAAACAATTGCACACCACCTTGTAGGACACCAATCATATCTGGTACAGATAGATATATCAATGCACATAGTTCAGGCCCAACTCACCAATCACCTCAATATGGCTGTCTCTTTAAACCATTTCTTTCTTAAAAATTAACAAGTTCTCTCCTGGAATTAGAGGTTTGATCTGAAAATTGTTGGTTTTGCACTTAAAAAATGCTGGTGCACCTTTTTTTTTTTTAATTTAGAGGTTTGGATTTTCTCATTTATTCATTTATTTATTTGGTTGCGCCGGGTCTTAGTTGCAGCACACGGGCACCTTAGTTGTGGCATGCAAACTCTTAGTTGCAGCATGCATGTGGGATATAGTTCCATCTAGTTCCAGGGATTGAACCTGGGCCCCCTGAATTAGGAGCAAGGAGTCTTACTTAACCACTGAGCCACCAGGGAAGTCTCCTGGGCTTTCTCTTTTAAATAACCGTTCTCGCTTTGTGGGATTAAACATTTGATCCATCTCAAACACAGCAAGTGTACCTCGCTGTGTTTCCTTAGCACCGAAGTCATTTCCTCATCACCTCTAGGCTGCCCTCCTAATCTACTGCTCCCTACTGTCCACTGAGTACTGGACACTCTATAAATTAATTGTTGCCACCCCAGCACTGAAACTTATGAGAAGAAAATCTGGTTAAGGTCTCCTTTCTTTACTACACTATTTATTCAGGCAACTCCACCAACAAATGAAGTTCTTCTATGATAAAAAGTAGGGCAATTTTAGAGAGAACTTACAATGTACAAAGGAAATTTATAATTTGAAGAGGAAAAGTTGGGTACAAAGTAATTAGGAAAGTAGGGTCTAAAATGCTTAAGTTTGAAACCACACTCAACCTTGGGTAAGTAATTTTACCTCTATGTGCCTCAGATTCATTCAGACTGCAATTCCAGTTTACAGAGAAGGCAACTGAAGACTAATCCTACATCTGGAGAGCTTGCTCTCCCCGGTGCCGTTGCTCTTGATGAGATATGTCAGCCCTCAGTTTCCTGTTTTTCTTCTTGTGGACTCCTCCTTTCTTCATCAGTTCTTTTCCTGAGAAATATTTACTCTTTCTAACCCAATGGAAAAACAACACAACTATCAACTAAACACAACCTTGCTCAGAAGGAGGGGCTCGTTTGCTGGATCCATTTGACCTTCCCTGATATTTTTCAATTGTGATTGAAAAATATTTTTCAATTGATTCATTCAATTGTGATTTATTCAGCCTGAAGGAGTTACTTTTAGAAATTACCTGGGGGAGCCAGCGATGAGTAGTAGCAGGGAAGGGAGTATGGCATCCTGATTTCAGTGACTGGCTCTTGGGTCAAGGGCAGCTATGACATCTTGTTTGACTTCATTATTGTTAGTACCATCAGTATGTACTTCAGGCAAATTGATTCTTTAGCTCATTGTTGTTCTGTTAAATTAAGCATGTGCAGATCCCAAACAACTATTACTTTTGGGATACTTGCATTTATAATATAAATCCATTTAGAAAAGGGAATATGTTCTCTTTTAAGAAGGTGATCTACACTTTCCATTGAGCTAAGTAATCTTGATTTATTGGAAAAAAATAGTTTCTGTTTTGCTTAAGGTACAGGTCCCTACCGAAATAATAAAAGCCCCAAATTATGCCTCCTTTTATTTCCCCAGGAAGAGATTTACACTCTTATTTTTAGAGTTCTGCAGTCTTCTTTGTTTACCAATTCTTCTCATTTTATTTTAAACCATATTAATATTATTATTAACATCATATATTTCAAATGTTTATGCCTTAAATATCTATAGAAGTTGGAAGTTGTGTATATATTATGTAATTTTTTATCTACTAGTACCATATACAATGTAGGTACCCAATTCCTATTGGCTGATGGACCTTGAAAATGTATATTCAGCTTCCTTTTCTCACCAATTTAGTGAAGCCCTGCATCAAAATACACGAAGTTC
Organism: Globicephala melas; assembly: GCF_963455315.2. Classification (NCBI taxonomy): domain Eukaryota; kingdom Metazoa; phylum Chordata; class Mammalia; order Artiodactyla; family Delphinidae; genus Globicephala; species Globicephala melas. The sequence continues at coordinate 48,785,049 of NC_083327.1, read as the reverse complement.
TCTCATTTGCATGACTTTTAAAAATTCTAAAGTTTCAATAATTAGGCTACTTTCAAAATTGTTTCCAGAGTGTAGGTTTTGTTTCATCACAGAAAAAATTCAGAGAGGAGACAAAGAGACGAAATAAGCAAAGTGAGGATTTACTGAGAAACAGTACACTCTCAGGAGGGAGAGCAGGCAGGCTCAGTTGAGCAGCTAGCTGCCCCATTTCCTTTTGACAGGCTGGTTATATTGGATGTGAAAATAATTGGGCAGAATATTCATTGAGGAGGGAAGAGTTTGGGGGGTAATTTCCTGGGTTTTGTTCAGTTCCACCTTCCCGAGGGGAGGGGGCGTTTTTTGTCCTTATTTGGTCTTGCTAGGATCTGTCATGGTCTCAGTACATGATGTGTACTGCTCTGGCTGCAATGCTAATTCTATTGTAATGAGAGCATAATGAGCAAAAATGTTACATTCAGACACTGGAAGTTTCCACCTTTCTTTGCCTTTAGGACCCTTGTAAGATGTATGGTTTCCTGTCACATGACCCTTGCCTCCCTTCTCTGCTCAAGGCTGGCTAACTGCCTGCTCTAACAAAATGATATAAAATGGTAAATATACGACTTAAATAAATCTTTTTGTTCTAATATTAATCTAACTTGTTGGTTGTTAGATGGAACTGTATATAGGTAAATGATCTCTTTTCATGAACGCCACAGTCTCCTCTCTGGATCTGGAGATAAAAATATTTCCACAGAACATCCTAAACAACTAACACTTCTTTTTTTAAACATCTAATAGGAGCTAGCCATTGTGGTGGTTGCAGAGGTGTAGATAGATTAAACATCTAGCTTCCTGATTTCAACAACATGGGATATAGCTAGGGGACAAATAATCAGTTTAATTAACTAAGTGAATTTGCGTGATGTCAGCCTGGTCAGTAGAACACTTGTATTTGTCAGAAGAGTAGAGATGTCTTAAAATTGTAGGTGGAGCTTTAACTGAGAATTGAGGGAGAACAGAGTGATTTGGCTGGTAAACTGGTGGGAGAGGGTGTTCCAGGCAGAAGAAAGAGAATATAGAAACATGCAGAGACATGAGACAACATGGTGTCCTTAGGAACTACATGAAATTCATTAGCACTAGTTGTTACTATTCAAGATGTGATTCCATCTTGTTATGCAGTTTCTTGGGTTTATAAACTCAGAGAGTAAATTCTTGTGAGAGTGTGAAGCTTCAATTTAGTCTCATTCTTGTTTATATTATTTGCTATAATATTTGGAAAGTACACTATTTGGTGTTCTAAGTACATTATTTGCATAATTGTTTAAAAATATTAGAATCTCATTTGGCTAGCCAACTTTACACTTGCTCTTCATCTATTAGAATTGTGGTGGGAAAAGGGATTATTGGTAGTATACAGACATCCTGATATGGGAAAAATAAAACAGTTTGGTTCTAGCACTGAGGGTTAAGGAGTTTGTAAATATAATTGTCAGGGCCCAATTCAATCTGCTGGTGATAACCAAATGACTCTACCCCACAAGGAGCATTCTTCACAGGTTGGCAGTGAGGCCATAATATCATGAATGTGTGGGTACCTAATGCACTTACCCCAGTTATGGTGGGCTATATTTTGTGCAGCAAATTTTATACTAAGCCCCAGCAGATGACTGAACGCTAGTATTGCTGATAGATATATTTGTAGTAAACTGTACTAGTTATTTGCTAACTTCCAAACTATGTCTCGGTCCTTGGATACCTGTGTCTTTTTATGCATCCTTAAAATTTTTTCCTCTATTTGAGGTTGACTATGTGAGTCTTGGTTACTTACAACTCAAAGAATCCAATGCAATAAACACAGTCAACTTTCACTGATAAAGAGTAGATGGCTCTTTCTGAAACTGGGACTTGCCTCAAAGCTGGGAGGCAGAGTAGAGCAAAAACAGCTACTGTACCACACTCATTTGAGAAATAAAACGTCTAAGATTTGATGAAGTTAGGTGAATTATCCCCAAACTTTGGAATATGTAATAGCGAGTGGGGTAAGAGATTAAACCCGTATCCTAGGTGTCTCAATCATTATATCATATTGGCTATCATCTTTCAACTTTCTGTTACTGTTATGAATGTTATTGCTACTGTTGTTTGTTGTTGTTATGATTGTTATTATTATTACACTTATGTGTACTTTTTATGCGCCAGGATCAGTGCTTTACTGCTTCATATACTTTATTTCAATTGTTACAACAAAATCTTGAGATAAAATGGTTCTTGGATTTTTAGTGTTTTAAATTCTATACCAGCTGCTTATTGAAATTAAAATATTTACAAATTTAACTTCTTGTTCACAAACAATTCCTTCTCATTCTTTTCCATATTTTTTCCCACTTAATTGTTAAAAGCATGATGTTTTAGAAAAATGTCTCAGGTGTGATAATTTGTTCATGTATGAAATAGAATACTTTGGCAAACATACTTCTACCTCATTAGACATTCCTTCAAGTTACCTTAGGCACCACAAGTACAAAACTCCATCAGTGATATGGCTTTAATATCCCTTTTCCCAAAGGTAATGAAAGTAGTAATCCATCACCTACTCTGATTTGCTGCCCTCAGTAACTTAATTTCCGACTCCAACTTAGAATGGTTTAATTTCTTTCTTCATTGATCCTTTGTTCTTGAAGGGAATGAATTTAACTTCACTGGGAAATAGGTTTTATATATTTCAGTTGTTGTTTAGTAACTATTTACAGTTTTAACCTTTTTTTTCATTCTAAACTCAAAATAAGCTCTTATTCTATCATGTCTTGTGTTGTGTTTTTTATTTCAGATGAAAAAGTTTATTTCACAGAGCTCATTATTTTATTTATTTCAATTTTCTTCTTCACTTTCCTAGTTGAGCCAAAATCTGCAGCAAATACACCCAAGCACAATAACACACACGCAGGTTATGCTATAGTTTTGTCCAGCGTCTTAACTCTTACTGAAAGAAACCATTTTTCCTTTTAAGTTGAAACATATTTTATTGTTTTCAGTGTGTATGTTCAATTTATCAACACTTGACTTTACTTGTCTTCATGGTTGATCTTTCTAAAGTTATAAGATTTGTTTTGGTTCTAACTAGTTTGCAGTTTTAATTTCTAGATTACTGTATGTCAAATTTAATCATAATGCTGTCAGCTGGTTGGATGGCTTAACTCCATTTTTCTACTTCACTGATTTTTCCTTCATTCTGCCTTAAGTCATCATTCCCTGTAGGGGATTTGACAGACTAATTCTAGAAGTAAGCATTTGCCTAAACCATTACTTCTGTGTCTGTTTCATTATGTGCCTCAAAAAGTTTTAAGTTAATATTTAGATGATTTTTATTACTTATTTTTTGTGTTTATATTTTTGCTTGCTTGCTCTACTTGTATTTGGAAAAAATAGAAATTATTTGCTAAATTTTCTAATAAATTTAAAATCCTCATCTGATACATTGGTATTAAGGAAAGTGATATGGGGAGTTATTGACAAGAAATTTGTGTACTTTTCTATTAAATTGCCCTTGCTTTTATATAATAAGTACTAAGGGAAACATAATCATGCATTTTTTGTATTCAGTGTATATTTTAAATGGTATTATCCAATGGTATTTACTACTGAATTATGAAGAATATTTTTCCAACAAAGAACAGCAGGTATTGTATTTTCTCTCTCATTAAATCATCATTAAGTTTTGAAACTAGTAAAAAGAAAATTCTAATTTACAAGCTCTTTAGAATAAGTGAGTGTGTGTGTGTGTGTGTGTGTGTTGAAGCAGGTGTGCAAAACAGCTTTGGTAGCACCACTGTTTCTGTGTTACCTTATTCTGAGCAGGTAAACTACTATACCTTGCTCAGAGGTGATCTGACTTAAAGTGGAGTCATTATTTATAACATGAGGCTTTGAACTTAAGGGAAGTTAGGACTAGCTTCCAACATCTATAAGAAGATATGATTCTGGTCCATCAGCAGACACTGGAAATTCCCATAGAGAGGGCAGATTAGAACTAAATTCTACTTGCTGTAGGCATGGAATCAAGGAAGAAATTCCCAATTTCTTATGCTTTCCACAGGTCACACAATAAGAATTGGTAGTGGGAAATCCCTAAATTGGGTCGGGCCAGTTCAGCATTGCACGAGGAAAGTAAAATATTACACAGGAAATAGCATTCCTGATACTGATAGCCAAAGGGGGAATAAAAAAAAAGAATATGTGACTGTATACGTGTGTGTGTGTGTTGAATGTAATGAATTATATTCAACCACACTGAAGAAGCTGAAAGGAGGCTAATAATTCTCAGTGCCCTGGCATGTAAAGTACAATCAGATGCTTGGTGTGTTTAGATGCTCAGTCAACTGTATGTTCCTACTCAGAGGAATATAGAGGGTTTTGACTTAGCAGTGGCAACAGAGGTGAGTCCAGCAGTCTAGCAGCCTGTGTCTGGCGGTGAAGGTGCCAGTGGTGGTGGCTTTATAACTACACTGGTCCTGGGCAATGAGCTGATGTATACTAAGACACCCAAGCTCTCTGGACTCCTGGCCATTCTCTTAGCCTTTTGTCGGTGAACTACCAAATGCTTTCCAATAAATCCCTTTCCACTTGGATAGCAAGAGTTGGTTTTAGTTGTTTTCCAATCAAACAACTATGACTAGTAATCCCATTACTTTGCTCCCAAGATGTGTAAATAACCTGAATGATCCCCTTCTTCCCTCTCATTGGCTGGCCTGGCAATCTTATTTCTATCCCTGTCTTTCTCCTTTAACTGCCTGTTCGAGATGCTCTAATTACACAGTATATCTGTTTTGTTTTGTTTTATGTTTTGTTTTGTTTAGTTTTTAATTCTCTCTTAGTTGCAGAAACATAATGTTTCAGCCAGGTACACAGATATCCACAATAAAGACCAGATTTCTTAGATTTTATTATGACTAAGAGTAGTTATGTGTCTAAGGTGTGGCCAATAATATATGAGTAGAAGTGATGAGTACATCCCCCTTTCCCACCTGCTGAAATGCATGTACAGTAATGAGTCATCTTGGAAATGTGTGTGAGCTCAACATACTAGGGATAGTGAAGCCATAAATTAAGTGAGCTTGGGCCTTGTTGACTTAGTTCCCATACCTACTCCATTTTTGAAGTGACAGAATAATGTCTTTGAGTTAGAAGGACACATGATAAGTAATACAGAACCTCACCAACATTTGCTTAACCATCATTCACCTCTGGTAAAGACTTTTAACCCTCCTCTACAGGTTAATGCCATCTTCTTGGCATTACAATACACTTTGTCATGTGTTTTTGTTTAGTGCTAACTTTTAGATAATAAGGTTGTAAATGGAAGACGTCTACAATTTGTAAGGTATCAGGCACAAGAGCTTGAGGAGTTATGACAAACATACATATGTGTCTGATATTATTTACTGCCACCAATTCCAATTACATATCTTGACATATCCCACATATTTTTTTAACATCTTTATTGGAGTATAATTGCTTTACAATGGTGTGTTAGTTTCTGCTTTATAACAAAGTAAATCAGTTATACATGTACATATGTTCCCATATCTCTTCCCTCTTGTGTCTCCACCCTCCCACCCTCCCTATCCCACCCCTCCAGGCGGTCACAAAGCACCGAGCTGATCTCCCAGTGCTATGCGGCTGCTTCCCACTAGCTATCTACCTTACATTTGGTAGTGTATATATGTCCATGCCTCTCTCTCGCTTTGTCACAGCTTACCCTTCCCCCTCCCCATATCCTCAAGTCCATTCTCTAGTAGGTCTGTGTCTTTATTCCTGTCTTACCCCTAGGTTCTTCATGACAATTTTTTCCTTCAAATTCCATATATATGTGTTAGCATACGGTATTTGTCTTTCTCTTTCTGACTTACTTCACTCTGTATGACAGACTCTAGCTCTATCCACCTCATTACAAATAGCTCAATTTCGTTTCTTTTATGGCTGAGTAATATTCCACTGTATATATGTGCCACATCTTCTTTATCCATTCATCTGATGATGGACACTTAGGTTGTTTCCATCTCCGGGCTATTGTAAATAGAGCTGCGATGAACATTTTGGTACATGACTCTTTTTGAATTATGGTTTTCTCAGGGTATATGCCCAGTAGTGGCATTGCTGGGTCATATGGTAGTTCTCTTTGTAGTTTTTGAAGGAACCTCCATACTGTTCTCCACAGGGGCTGTATCAATTTACATTCCCACCAACAGTGCAAGAGGGTTCCCTCTTCTCCACACCTTCTCCAGCATTTATTGTTTCTAGATTTTTTGATGATGGCCATTCTGACTGGTGTGAGATGATATCTCATTGTAGTTTTGATTTGCATTTCTCTAATGATTAATGATGTTGAGCATTCTTTCATGTGTTTGTTGGCAGTCTGTATATCTTCTTTGGAGAAATGTCTATTTAGGTCTTCTGCCCATTTTTGGAGTGGGTTGTTTGTTTTTCTGTTACTGAACTGCATGAGCTGCTTATACATTTTGGAGATTAATCCTTTGTCAGTTGCTTCATTTGCAAATATTTTCTCCCATTCTGAGGGTTGTCTTTTGGTCTTGTTTATGGTTTCCTTTGCTGTGCAAAAGCTTTGAAGTTTCATTAGGTCCCATTCGTTTATTTTTGTTTTTATTTCCATTTCCCTAGGAGGTGGATCAAAAAGGATCTTGCTGTGATTTATGTCGCAGAGTGTTCTACCTATGTTTTCCTCTAAGAGTTTGATATTTTCTGGCCTTAAATTTAGGTCTTTAATCCATTTTGAGCTCATTTCTGTGTATGGTGTGAGGGAGTGATCTAATCTCATACTTTTACATGTACCTGTCCAGTTTTCCCAGCACCACTTATTGAAGAGGCTGTCCTTTCTCCACTGTACATTTCTGCCTCCTTTATCAAAGACAAGGTGACCATATGTGCGTGGGTTTATCTCTGGGCTCTCTGTCCTGTTCCATTGATCTATATTTCTGTTTTTGTTCCAGTACCATACTGTCTTGATTACTGTAGCTTTGTAGTATAGTCTGAAGTCAGGCAGCCTGATTCCTCCAGCTCTGTTTTTCGTTCTCAAGATTGCTTTGGTTATTCGGGGTCTTTTGTGTTTGCATACAAATTGTGAAATTTTTTGTTCTAGTTCTGTGAAAAATGCCAGTGGTAGTTTGATAGGGATTGCATTGAATCTGTAGATTGCTTTGGGTAGTAGAGTCATTTTCACAGTGTTGATTCTTCCAATCCAAGAACATGGTATATCTCTCCATCTATTTGTATCATCTTTAATTTCTTTCATCAGTGTCTTATAATTTTCTGCATACAGGTCTTTTGTCGCCTTAGGTAGGTTTACTCCTAGATATTTTATTCTTTTTGTTGCAGTGGTAAATGGGAGTGTTTTCTTAATTTCACTTTCAGATTTTTCATGATTAGTGTATAGGAATGCCAGAGATTTCTATGCATTAATTTTGTATCCTGCTACTTTACCAAATTCACTGATTACCTCTAGTAGTTTCCTAGCAGCATTTTTAGGCTTCTCTATATATAGTATCATGTCATCTGCAAACAGTGACAGCTTTACGTCTTCTTTTCTGATTTGGATTCCTTTTATTTCCTTTTCTTCTCTGATTGCTGTGGCTAAAACTGGCAAAACTATGTTGAGTAAGAGTGGTGAGAGTGGGCAACCCTGTCTTGTTCCTGATCTTAGTGGAAATGCTTTCAGTATTTCACCATTGAGGACGATGTTGGCTATGGGTTTGTCATATATGTCCTTTATTATGTTGAGGAAAGTTCCCTCTATGCCTACTTTCTGCAAGGCTTTTATCATAAATGGGTGTTGAATTTTGTCAAAAGCTTTCTCTGCATCTATTGAGATGATCGTATGGTTTTTCTCCTTCAATTTGTTAATATGGTGTATCACGTTGATTGATTTGCGTATATTGAAGAATCCTTGCATTCCTGGAATAAACCCCACTTGATCATGATGTATGATCCGTTTAATGTGCTGTTGGTTTCTGTTTTCTAGTATTGTGTTGAGGATTTTTGCATCTATGTTCATCAGTGATATTGGCCTATAGTTTTCTTTCTTTGTGACATCCTTGTCTGGTTTTGGTATCAGGGTGACAGTGGTCTCGTAGAATGAGTTTGGGAGTGTTCCTCTGTCTGCTATATTTTGGAAGAGTTTGAGAAGGATAGGTGTTAGCTCTTCTCTAAATGTTTGATAGAATTCGCCTGTGAAGCCATCTGGTCCTGGGCTTTTGTTTGTTGGAAGAGTTTTAATCACAGTTTCTATTTCAGTGCTTGTGATTGGTCTGTTCATATTTTCTATTTCTTCTTGATTCAGTCTTGGCAGGTTGTGCATTTCTAAGAATTTGTCCATTTCTTCCAGGTTGTCCATTTTATTGGCATAGAGTTCCTTGTAGTAATCTCTCATGATCTTTTGTATTTCTGCAGTGTCACACAGTTGTTACTTCTCCTTTTTCATTTCTAATTCTATTGATTTGAGTCTTCTCCCTTTTTTTCTTGATGAGTCTGGCTAATGGTTTATCAATTTTGTTTATCTTCTCAAAGAACCAGCTTTTAGTTTTATTGATCTTTGCTATCATTTCCTTCATCTCTTTTTCATTAATACTGATCTGATTTTTATGACTTCTTTCCTTCTACTAACTTTGGGGTTTTTTCGTTCTTCTCTAATTACTTTAGGTGCAAGTTTAGATTGTTTATTCAAGATGTTTCCTGTTTCTTAAGGTAGGATTGTATTGTTATAAACTTCCCTCTTAGAACTGCTTTTGCTGCATCCCATAGATTTTGGATTGTCGTGTCTCCATTGTCATTTGTTTCTAGGTATTTTTTGATTTCCTTTTTGATTTCTTCAGTGATCACTTTGTTATTAAGTAGTGTATTGTTTAGCCTCCATGTGTTTCTATTTTTTACAGATCGTTTCTTGTAATTGAGATCTAGTCTCATAGCGTTGTGGTCAGAAAAGATACTTGATATGATTTCAGTTTTCTTAAATTTACCAAGGCTTGATTTGTGACCCAAGATATGATCTATCCTGGAGAATGTTCCATGAGCACTTGAGATAAATGTGTATTCTGTTGTTTTTGGATGGAATGTCCTATAAATATCAATTAAGTCCATCTTGTTTAATGTATCATTTAAAGCTTGTGTTTCCTTATTTATTTTCATTTTGGATAATCTTTCCATTGGTGAAAGTGGGGTGTTAAAGTCCCGTACTATGAATGTGTTACTGTCGATTTCCCCTTTTATGGCTGTTAGTATTTGTTTTATGTATTGAGGTGTTCCTATGTTTGGTGCATATATAATTATAATTGTTATATCTTATTTGTGGATTGATCCCTTGAACTCTCTCAGCTTTTGCTTGTCTGTAAAGGTTTTAATTTCTCCATCAAATCTGAATGAGATCCTTGCTGGGTAGAGTAGTCTTGGCTGCAGGTTTTTCTCCTTCATCACTTTCAGTATGTTCTGCCACTCCCTTCTGACTTGCAGAGTTTCTGCTGAAAGATCAGCTGTTAACCTTATGGGGATTCCCTTATGTGTTATTTGTTGTTTTTCCCTTGCTGCTTTTAATATGCTTTCTTTGTATTTAATTTTTGACAGTTTGATTAGTATGTGTCTTGGCGTATTTCTCCTTGTATTTATCCTGTATGGGACTCTCTGTGCTTCCTGGACTTGATTAACTATTTCCTTTCGCATATTAAGGAAGTTTTCAACTATAATCTCTTCAAGTATTTTCTCAGTCCCTTTCTTTTTCTCTTCTTCTTCTGGAACCCCTATAATTCGAATGTTGGTGCGTTTAATGTTGTCCCAGAGGTCTCTGAGACTGTCCTCAGTTCTTTTCATTCGTTTTTCTTTATTCTGCTCTGCAGTAGTTATTTCCACTATTTTATCTTCCAGGTCACTTATCCGTTCTTCTGCCTCAGTTATTCTGCTATTGATCCCATCTAGAGTACTTTTAATTTCATTTATTGTGTTGTTCATCGTTGCTTGTTTCATCTTTATTTCTTCTAGGTCCTTGTTAACTGTTTCTTGCATTTTGTCTATTCTGTTTCCAAGATTTTGGATCATCTTTACTATAATTATTCTAAATTCTTTTTCAGGTAGACTGCCTATTTCCTCTTCATTTGTTAGGTCTGGTGGGTTTTTATCTTGTTCCTTCATCTGCGGTGTGTTTTTCTGTCTTCTCATTTTCTTATCTTACTGTGTTTGGGGTCTCCCTTTTGCAGGCTGCTGGTTCATAGTTCCCGTTGTTTTTGGTGTCTGTCCGCAGTGGCTAAGTTTGGTTAAGTGGGTTGTGTAGGCTTCCTGGTGGAGGTGACTAGTGCCTGTGTTCTGGTGGATGAGGCTGGAGCTTGTCTTTCTGGTGGGCAGGTCCACCTCTGGTGGTGTGTTTTGGGGTGTCTGTGGACTTATTATGATTTTAGGCAGCCTCTCTGCTAATGGGTGGGGTTGTGTTCCTGTCTTGCTAGTTGTTTGGCATAGGATATCCAGCACTGTAGCTTGCTGGTCGTTGAGTGAAGCTGGGTGCTGGTGTCGAGATGGAGATCTCTGGGAGATTTTCGCCATTTGATATTATGTGGAGCTGGGAGGTCTCTTGTGGACCAGTGTCTTGAAGTTGGCTCTCCCACCTCAGAGGCACAGCACTGACTCCTGGCTGCAGCACCAAGAGCCTTTCATCCACACGGCTCAGAATAAAAGGGAGAAAAAGTAGAAAGAAAGAATTAGTAGAAGTAGAAAGAAAGAAAGAAAGGAGTGAAGGAGGGAGGGAAGGATGGAAAAAGAAAGATAAAGTAAAATAAAATTAAGATAAAATATAATAAAGTTATTAAAGTAAAAAAAATTATTGAGAAAAAAATTTAAAAAAAATAATGGACGGATAGAACCCTAGGACCAATGGTGGAAGCAAAGCTATACAGACAAAATCTCACACAGAAGCATACACATACACACTCACAAAAAGAGGAAAAGGGGAACAAATCATAAATCTTGCTCTCGAAGTCCACCTCCTCAATTTGGTATGATTCCTTGTCTAAAAGGAGGGAAGGAGGGAAAGAAAGAAAGAAAGAAAAAAGATAAAATAAAATAAAATAATTAAAATAAAATTATTAAGAAAAAAAATTAAAAAAAAAAAACCCGACAGATAGAACCCTAAGACAAATGGTGGAAGCAAAGCTATACAGACAAAATCTCACACAGAAGCATACACATACACACTCAAAAAAAGAGGAAAAGGGGAAAAAATCATAAATCTTCCTCTCAAAGTCCACCTCCTCAATTTGGGATGATTGGTTGTCTATTCATGTATTCCACAGATGCAGGGTACATCAAGTTGATTGTGGAGCTCTAATCCGCTGTTTCTGAGGCTGCTGGGAGAGATTTCCCCTACTCTTCTTTGTTCTCACAGCTCCCAGGGGCTCAGCTTTGGATTTGGCCCCAACTCTGCATGTAGGTCGCCGGAGGGCGTCTGTTCTTCACTCAAGACAGGACAGGGGGTTAAAGGAGCCGCTGATTCGGGGGCTCTGGCTCACTCAGGCCTACGGGAGGGAGGGGCACGGAGTGCGGGGCGAGCCTGGGGCGGCAGAGGCCGGTGTGACATTGCACCAGCCTGAGGTGCGCCATGCGTTCTCCCAGGGAAGTTGTCCCTGGATCCCGGGACCCTGGCAGTGGCGGGCTGCATAGTTTCCCCGGAAGGAGGGTGTGGATAGTGACCTGTGCTCGCACACAGGCTTTTTGGTGGCGGCAGCAGCAGCCTTCGCGTCTCATGCCCGTCTCTGGAGCCCGCTCTTTTAACCGCGGCTTGCGCCCGTGTCTGGAGCTCCTTTAAGCAGCGCTCTTAATCCCCTTTCCTCGCGCACCAGGAAACAAAGAGGGAAGTCTCTTGCGTCTTCGGCAGGTCCAGATTTCTCCCCGGACTCCCTCTCAGCTAACCGTGGTGCACCAACCCCCTGCAGGCTGTGTTCACGACGCCAACCCCAGTCCTCTCCCTGCGCTCTGACCGAAGCCCGAGCCTCAGCTCCACGCCCCGCCCGCCCCGGCGGGTGAGCAGACAAGCCTCTCAGGCTGGTGAGGCTGGTCGGCACCGATCCTCTGTGCGGGAATCTCTCCACTTTGCCCTCCGCACCCCTGTTGCTGTGCTCTCCTCTGCGGCTCCGAAGCTTCCCCCCTCCGCCACCCGCAGTCTCCGCCCACGAAGGGGCTTCCTATTGTGTGGAAACCTTTCCTCCTTCACAGCTCCCTCCCACTGGTGCAGGTCCCATCCCTATCCTTTTGTCTCTGTTTATTCTTTTTTCTTTTGCCCTAGCCAGGTACGTGGGGGGTTTCTTGCCTTTTGGGAGGTCTGAGGTCTTCTGCCAGCCTTCAGTAGGTGTTCTGTAGGAGTTGTTCCACGTGTAGATGTATTTCTGGTGTATCTGTGGGGAGGAAGGTGATCTTCGCATCTTACTCTTCCACCATCTTCCCGGAAGCCCCCATATCCCACATATTTCATTTCATAGGATAACTATGATAAAAGAAATCTAAATTTCTGTGCAAAGAAAACCTATTCGACCTATTGATTTGAATAGGTTCCTTGCTGGCTAAGAATCACTGAGATTGCCTTCTTAGGACCATTGAATAGACCTTTCCCCAGATGACATGTGTGTTATATTGAGCTTTCGGCCAGATTGTTAATTAGAACCAACCCCAGACCGAAGAGATTTTAGAACTTAATTATAAGGATCAATCATTGTTATGATAATCTGGTGCTGGTGATTTTTCAATATTATGTACACAATTTAAGTGGTTCTGGTTACACGCATACAGATGGAGGAGATGGCATACACAAATTCTTGTGTTCTACTGAAAAAGAAAAGTCACTTTTTAACAAGAGGCAGTCTCATTCAATTTGGGTAAGAAGATTTCCTGAATACTTAAGGATCATTATCTAATGAAAATTTAAAAGTGAAAATCTCTGACAGTTTAAAAAAATCTAGTTATTTTGGTGACAGTCTCTGAGGAAGTTTGAATGTGGCAGAGAGGTTTAATTTTTTAGGATAATGGTTAGCATGGATAATTCATAATAAGTTTAACAATTCAAGGCTCAAAGCTGTTAAATAATTGCAACTGGATTGCCAATTGGCTTTTCTCAAATCTAAAAGGCACCTTTAATGTACTTAATATTTTGCTGAAACATAATTCAGTCTCAATGACTTTGAAAGGGACATGAATAGTTTTCTGACAATATAACCTTGAAATTAAATCCATTATATATTTCCAAGATTATGGATGAAACTACTCTGTCAAATAAGTCACTACATTAGCATAATGAGGTATGAGGGGAGATATAAGTGAGAAACAGCAAGTAAAATGTACTTTGTACCACAATTTGCTTACATTTAACGAAAATGACCTTTAAAAGTGGAGCTGAAGGGTCAGGTTTATCATCACTTTTCCAACCTTCAAGTAATATATTTCTATTTAGCAGAACAATTTACTGAAAATTGCTGTATTAGGAATTACGCTTGGTCCAGCTCCCTGCATGCAGTACACAGGGTTTGAGTGGAAGCAACCTCTGAGAACAGCTGTTAGCCAACCATCACTTCCCTGAAGCAAAACATCTGAAGTGTACATGACTATCACTTCCCTTCTAGAAAGCAAGCAAATCAAAAGGCAGACAAATCATTAAAAACTTTTTTCTGGAACATATATATGCCGAAGAAGAAAATAACAAAATGTTAAAATGCTAAAGAAGTAGCATGGTGTATTCACATCTGTCACACTGAGGCTGGGAAATGTCAACTTGCCTGGTCATTCAGTTTTGGATGTGATTTTTACGTGTTTGCCTAAAGAAGAATATGTATGTAAAACCACATGAAAAGATATTGGACTGAAGGTAACAGATTGAAGTTTTCAGGTACATTTCTTCATTTCCTGTATTCAAATAAGAATTTTTTTCCCTAGCTGCCTAGATATCCTTTGACTTGAGTAATTGTCTTCAGCTCAAAGACAGCTGAGGGGAATAATGTACAGCACAGTGTCTGACCCACAGCAGGCATGAGTATTTGTTGAGTGAATATTGAATGTGTGAGTACTGATTAGCTTGAAAAGTAGGCCTTTATGTTTGCATATGGCATTGGTTAAACAAATGATTGACAGAATCCTCTTGGGCAATGATTTAAAATTCTTTTAAAGATTTCCTCATTCTATAAAAATGATGTTAGTTGTGTCTTTTCCCCTGTTTGGTAGCTCTGGTGTGCTATGGTTGTCAAAACATCAATTTCTTTGCTGTGTCAGTGACTTTTAAAAGAGGACAAAATTGAAACTGATTCACACACCATAATGGTGTTGATGATAGGAATAAAAGAGAACCAGTGAAGCTGTTCTCCTTGACCTTTACTGGCAGATTTTTCAGTTAAGAGGTAATCACTATGGGAAACAATATTATCTAAGTCCACCAAGAGCTCATATAGTCAGCGGTGGCAGGACCCACATTGTTCATAGATACATTGCAACAATATGGGGTGGGAAGTTCACATTCTAATTTAATTTGTCCTGAAATTCAATATTGGTCTAGAAGAGGTGGATTAAAAGAGCTAAATGCAAACTTGAAAAATACAATACAGACTGGATGAGGATACATGTACCTGAGGATCTAATTGAGTATGTAATTCAAAGGAGTTGTCACTAGATGCCATTCTTTTCACTAGATAGTATACATCTCAGCAGTCTGAATGGCTTCAGGTAAATGAGATGTAATAAAATCAGTGATAATTCCATAAGCTATAAAAATGCAGCTATTTATATACTACAATAAACAATAATGATAAAATGAAATAATACAAAGAGTAAGATTTTAAAATTATATGACACTTAATATGCCTTCTATACTCTAAGTAGTGGCACTTAACTGTGTCATTACACTCCATTGTGGGTTTGATCAAATAATATTATAATAATTAGTTATTGAACTAATGTAAATGGTTTTAATTTTTTAAAATTAGAGTACTTCTAAAGTGGTCCATATAATAAACCGTACTTGTTCTCATGCACACTTCTATGAACTTTCTTTGACGGAACAGGGAAGACATAGAAAACAAAGAGACTGATATAACCTGTAGCCCTTTTTACTTACTTAACACCTTGTAATCTGCTGAATTCATAGGGCTACTTCATTCATGCATGTAAATATTTGGTATGTGTGTTGTAATACAAAAAAAGTTTAAGGACTTCCTGATGCTTTACATTCCCATTGTCTCTAAGCTATTACGTTCAGTCAAGAAGTGGACAGTACCCAGTTCACTTAGGAACTCACTGGCAGGTCAGGTTAAGGTTTATCGGCTTCTTTATCTGTGCTTCATTGTTCCTGAAATCACTCCCACTCTTTTTTTTTTTAACATCTTTATTGGAGTATAAGTGCTTTACAATGGTGTGTTATATCTTCTGTATAACAAACTGAATCAACTATATGTATATATATATATCCCCATATATCTTCCCTCTTGTGTCTCCCTCCCTCCCACCCTCCCTATCCCACCCCTCTAGGTGGTCACAAAGCACCTAGCTGATCTCTCTGTGCTATGCGGCTGCTTTCCACTAGCTATCTATTTTACGTTTGGTAGTGTATATATGTCCATGCCACTCTCTCACTTTGTCACAGCTTACCCTTGCCCCTCCCCATATCCTCAAGTCCATTCTCTAGTAGGTCTGTGTCTTTATTCCCGTCTTACTCCTAGGTTCTTCATGACATTTTTTTTCCCCCATAGATTCCATATATATGTGTTAGCATACGGTATTTGTTTTTCTCTTTCTGACTTACTTCACTCTGTATGACAGACTCTAGGTCCATCCACCTCACTACAAATAACTCAATTTCGTTTTTTATGGCTGAGTAATATTCCATTGTATATATGTGCCACATCTTCTTTATCCATTCATCTGATGATGGACACTTAGGCTGCTTCCATCTCCTGGGTATTGTAAATAGAGCTGCAATGAACATTTTGGTACATGACTCTTTTTGAATTATGGTTTTCTCAGGTTATATGCCCAGTAGTGGGATTGCTGGGTCGTATGGTAGTTCTATTTGTAGTTAAGGCCAGAAACTATCAAACTCTTAGAGGAAAACATAGGCAGAACACGCTATGACATAAATCACAGCAAGATCCTTTTTGACCCACCTCCTAGAGAAATGGAAACAAAAATAAACAAATGGGACCTAATGAAACTTAAAAGCTTTTGCTCAGCAAAGGAAACCATAAACAAGACCAAAAGACAACCCTCAGAATGGGAGAAAATATTTGCAAATGAAGCAACTGACAAAGGATTAATCTCCAAAATTTACAAGCAGCTCATGCAGTTCAATAACAAAAAAATAAACAACCCAATCCAAAAATGGGCAGAAGACCTAAATAGACATTTCCCCAAAGACGACATACAGATTGCCAACACACACATGAAAGAATGCTCAACATCATTAATCATTAGAGAAATGCAAATCAAAACTACAATGAGATATAATCTCACACTGGTCACAGTGGCCATCATCAAAAAATCTAGAAACAATAAATGCTGGAGAGGGTGTGGAGAAAAGGGAGCCCTCTTGCACTACTGGTGGGAATGTAAACTAATACAGCCACTATGGAGAACAGTATGGACATTACTCCCACTCCTTTTGAATGTTGCTGGCCTCTTTTAGGATGAGCCAGTTGTGAGCTTCAATCCAAATCATTATAGCACTCATTACATTTTAATGACTATTTTGTTACCTACTATTAAACAAAACACAAATGTTATGAATTAACCTGTTGCTTTCTAAAAAATAACTTGCTCCATTTTTGAGTGTTCTAGTGTTTTCAATCAATTTTAAAACCAGCATAACGACTACAGGAGGTAAATGCTATTACACTAGCTTTTGTTTGAAAAATCTGAGACTCATTTATCCAAGTTCACAAACAACTAACAGAGTTGGTATTTACATTTCTACATGGATTATGGAGGCCAAGCTCATTTCAATATCCACAGTGTCAGAAATAAATTGTCCTTTGAAATTTTCTCTTTGATTACTTCTTTAAAACTATAAAATCAAAAATATAAATCTTGAGCATTTTCTGTTCATTAAAAGTAAAAATAGGCAGAAAGTTGTGGGGTTATCCATGGTGCCCTTGTGTCCCTTCTTTTCTCACATATCTGTAAGATCTCCTGTGACCTCTTGCTTTACCTGCCAGTCCCAAAATGTGTTATCCATAATGGACGCTCATTTTTTTTTTTTATGTCTAGTAGAAGGTGCCAGCTTTTAAACTGACTACAACTGACAACTGTTAACAACCTAAAAGTGTTTTTTTTTCCTTAAAATATATATATTAAACTGAAAATTATTCAGTCTTGTATTATAGAGCAGTTCAAAATGAAAGACTGCTTTGCTAATTTATTTATTTTCACCTGCAATCAATTATTTTACCTACCAATTTAGAGTTATGCTAAGAGAAGAAATAAAGTAGGTTCACACTCTACAAAAGATCTATGAACAGAGCTAAAATTATATATTTTCTAACTCCTTCACAGATATTAAGTTGATCCAGTATTATACCTGCAGAGGTTCTAAGAGGCTATTACTTGCTAGAAATCTAGAAAAAAATTCAAAAAGAGATCAATAGAAACTCTTAAAAGAATGGTATGGTATTTTCTTTTTATTGCACTAAAGATATAGGTTTAGTAAGGGTTTACTTCTTAGTGGCAGAGGAGTAGTGAAAAAAGGCAATTTAAAAAGAAATTTTTTGACTTTGCATAATTTGTCAAATTAATTCAATAAATTAAAAATTTTTTTTTATATGGATATGTCCAAATATGAATTGTCCCGTTTTACTTTAATGATGGGCAATAAATCTAATCACCTAAATCTCTAAGGTTAAATTCTTCTATTTAAGTTCACTTAGAAGCATTTTTCTTTAGATTTAATTTACAACTTATATTTTATTTTGTTTTTAATTGCAAATTGAAAAAATCAAAACAAATATATTCAGAAAAGAAAAATTATTATGACATCCAGACTAATTGCTTTAAAGTTCTACTTCTGCTTTCAGTCTTGTTCAACTTTAAAATAAAACCAGCACTCACAAAAAAAGTGAAAAGCTCTTGCTTTTTAAATGTAGATCCTCATTAACAAGGAATGAAGGAATTATATGGGGAAACCATCTGATGTTTCCCTTGTCTTTTAAACAGGAATTTTTTAAACAAACACCACATATATTTAAAACTTTAAAAATAACTTGATTTTGAAATTTTTTAATTAAAATTTTATTATGTCATTAAATAAATTATCCCTTTATTTGCTTATAACAGTATTATCAAGAAAATGGTGGAAGAACTAACACAGATGTCTACTACTAGTAGACTGACTACAACATAATGAGCAGCTGTCACCTTTCCATTATGTAACAAAAGGATTGGTTGACTAAAATATACTTATGGAATTTCATCTGTGAAAACAAGGAAGCAAAGAAATAGTTGCTTATACAAACCTGTCTTGTAAATATATTTTCATTATATGATCCTTGAAAATTTGTGGTAGAAAATGCATTACACTATGTCACAAAGCCCCATCAAACTATTTCAAATGGTTTGACTAGTGTTAAGGTAGGAGAGAATTATTAGATTAAGACTTTGTAAACTGAAAGGTGATATACACATAATAAAAATAGAAGTAATTATTATCAATAGAATATAGCTGAAATATGATAAAATCTTCCAAAAGAGCATTTTCTTGGTTTTCACTATATTTTCTTAATTTCATTAGAAAATAAATTTTATTTTGCAAAAACTTAAGTCATATTCAATTCTCAGTGTGTTTGGGTGTGTGATAAGATTAAATAAGTGCATTCTATCCTTTCTCTCCCACTGAATGCAATTATGAAACCTGGACAGGATGCATATAGTAGCTATTAGAGAACACTGAAAAGTAAATAGTAGCAGTCATGTTGGGGAAGAGTGGAGTTCAAAGTAACACCAAATTAGCAGCAAGTTCACCGTTTTTTTTTTTTTCCCTTGAGTAGTCTCCAGCCTGAACACACTGCAGTAGGAAACCCCAGATGTGGCAGTCGGGTTCAAAGAGAGTTCTTGGAGAAGCACTCTCATTTTGGTTCAGATGTGGGAAAAGGAGCTCTTAACACTTAAGAAGAGTGAGAAACCCACCTTCCCCTTAATTTATTTTCTCCACTGTCTCATGCTCTAGCCCCCAAGAAATTTGCAGAGCATAGCAGCAGAGTTGGCAGTGGAAAGTCATAGGAGCCAAAACTCTGAGGAAGGGGAACTTTCCTCTTTGATTGGGGTCCGAAAACTGTGAGGACAAACCCATGTGGCTTTTTTTCTCACCCTGTCTTCTGATGGCTTGCTTCAGATGTGGTGCAGCTACAGAACTGTGTGACAGAGCTGGATAAATAAAGGTCTAGCTCTCTCTCTGAAGGAAAGTAAAAGGGATCCCCAGGGAAACAAAACACCAAGGAGAGCATTAAGGGGAAGGAGGCTGGGCGATAAATCCTGTAATGTGGTCTATGAACTCCTGGATGGAACCCCAAGCTGCACATGTATCGATCTGATCCTAATCAGCAAACCTAAGATATAACAATTCTAAATATGAACGTATATGTTTGCTTCTATAAAGCAAAAAACTGCCAGAACTGAGAGAAGAAATCTTCAATTACAGATGGAGAAATCAACACTCCTCTCTCAGTTATGTATAGAACTAGTGGACAAAAAATAAGGTTATAGAAGAAATGAGCAACATCATGAACCACCTGAATTAAGTTGACATTTAAAGAATAATAATACCCAACAACCACAAAATATGCATTCTTTTCAAGTGCACGAGACAGTCAGCAAGATAGACCATACCCAGCATCATGAAAGAAACCATAACAATTTTAAAAGAATAGAAATCAACATGTATGTCTCTGACCATAATAGCATTAAACTAGAAAACAATAACAGAAAAATAACAAGAAAATAGTCAATAATTTGGAAATTCATCAACACAATTCTAAATACATAACCCCTGGGGTTAAAGAGAAAATCTCAAGCAAAATAAGGAAGTATTTTGATATCAGATTTTTTTTTTTTTTAAGAAGGCATTGGGTCTTTTTTAAAAAATTTTATTTAGTTTTGGCTGCGTTGGGTCTTCATTGCTGCCCGTGGGTTTTCTCTAGTTGTGGAGAGTGGGGGCTACTCTTCGTTCTGGTGCGCAGGCTTCTCCTTACAGTGGCTTCTCTTGTTGCAGAGCACGGGCTCTAGGTGCATGGGCTTCAGTAGTTGTGGCACACGGGTGGCTTAGTTGCTCCGCGGCATATGGGATATTCCTGGACCAGGGCTTGAACCCATGTCCCCAGAATTGGCAGGCAGATTCTAAACCACTGTGCCACCAGAGAAGCCCGGAAGTATTTTGAATTAAACAAAAATAAAACATAAAAATTCGTGGGATGCAACGAAAGCAATGCATAAAGGGAAATTTATAATAGTAATTGTTTACAGCAGAAGAGAAGATTTCAAATCAATAATCTAAGCTTCTACTTAGAAGAAGAAAAAGAACAAAATGAATCCAGATTAGTAGGAGAGGAAATGATGAAGAGATCACTGAAATTGAAAACAGACTTACACTAGTGAAAAAACAATAAACCAAAATCTGCTTCTTTGAAAAGATCAATATAACTGATAAACCTTTAGCAAGATTAACAAAGAAAAAAGAAAAGAGACAAATCACTAATGTCAGCAATGAAAGGGTTGTCACAATAGATTGTGAAGATATTTAAAGGGTAATAAGGGAATGTGTACAACTTTAGGCATATACATTCAGCAACACAGATCAAATGGACCTGTTCTTATCAAGAGAAATTCTATTGCTATTACAGAAATGTAGTTTGTAAAATATTCCTAAAAAGAAATCACCAGCTCAGATGATTTCCCTGGCAAAATCAACTATTTAAGAAGACAGCATTTCTACACAACATCATTATTCATTAGGGGAATGCTAATTAAGACCATGAGATATACTATGTATCTGTTCGTGTAGATAAAGTAAAAAATACTAACCATACGAAATACCAGAGAGGATGCTGAGCAGATCACTTTATTATCCATAACTGAAGAGAATGCAGAATGATACAGCCACAGAAAACAATATGGCAGTTGTTAAACGTACACTTACTGTATGACGCAGCAACATCACTACTATTTAATCTAGAGAAATAAAAACTTATGATCACCAAAAAAAATGTATACAAATGTTTATAGCAGCTGTATCCATAATTACACCAAAGTCAGCAACTAAAAACAACAAAAACTCAACTATTGATACAGACAACAACTTGAATGAATATAAAGCATGCTGATTGGGAAGAAGTCAGTCTCAAATGTTTACATGATATATGAAT
Organism: Globicephala melas; assembly: GCF_963455315.2. Taxonomy (NCBI): domain Eukaryota; kingdom Metazoa; phylum Chordata; class Mammalia; order Artiodactyla; family Delphinidae; genus Globicephala; species Globicephala melas. Next base: position 48,763,642 of record NC_083327.1, on the reverse strand, counting down.
ATAATTTGATTTGATTTATATGAACTAGTGAATAGATAAAACTATTGTGATGGAGAATCTATCAGTAGGATAAGTGTGTATGTGTGTGTGACCATAAAATTGATAATAAAAACTAGTGTATTAGAGTTATAGAGCCATTTGGTGTCCTGATTTTGGGGTTGTACCAAAAAAGAGTGAATTTTACTGTATGAATACTAAATATATAAAATTAAAAGAAAACCAGTGCCTGCAAGGAACTGCGTACTGGAAACACATTCTTGAAGAGAAAAATTTTAGAGCTACTCTAGATATATCAGGACTTAAGAAACAAAGGAGGTTAATTTTCTGTTGTTTCACATAGGCAGACACATATGAGATCATTGTTGAAATTATTGCAGATAAATCTCAAACTGATATTTGAAGAGTAATACTAATATTTAATCAATCCTAGAAAAAGAGGAATCTATATTGTTGTCTTTCTTAGTCTTTCTTCCTCATATCCTGATGTATAAGCCTGAAGCTGAGTTACAGATGCATTATCAGCAGCTTTCACAATTTGATTCTACCTCTTACTACTACTTACCAAGCCCATGGAGCATATTCGTATGATCTTTTCTCAAAGGGATGCATGAATAAGCATCATTTAAAGAGTTGGTTGGGACATATAAGAATGGCAAAATGTGAGGTTTGTTCCTATGATAGAGTTTATTTTATATTAATTACTCAATTGTATCAATGTGAAGCTTTTCATTTGTCTAAGTCTTGATCCTGATCTTATTTTTAGAACAGGAATTATGTAAACATTTCTGTTCTAACAACACAATTACATGCCCTGTAGACACTAATAAACTTATTGAAAGTAAATAAAGGTAAGATGTCCTTTCTGAAGTATCAGAGGGGAATTCAATGTGTTTCTTATGCTGAGATCAATATAATGTGGGAATTTCCAGCACAGGGATCTGTGCAGTTGTTTCCTGTTTTCATTGCTGTTTAACACTTAAGGATAAAAGATAAATAAAATAACAGTTGAATTGCTCATTTTTATGACCATCATAGTAAGGAATTATGAAGTGAATAAAAGTTCCAGTCTGATTCTTTGATATGAAGCCAACTTGTGTTACTCCAAGATCTCTAAGAAGTAAGACTATATAATTAATGTGCCAGGGGGCTAAAATCAAGACGGCAGTCTCTGTTCATAATTATCAGAGGACATCTTAGTATCAGTAATGTGAAAAGGAAATAAAATAATGTGATTATTAACATAATAATTTCATTTAAATAGCAAGAATAGCTTAAATGTTTAATACCTTTTTCCATAAAACTATTTTTTTTCTTCAACCTATTCTCATCTTGGCAGACCTCTGTTTCCAGACTTCTATTCCTAAAGTGTCAAGGGTTCTGATAAAAAGTATGTGTGTTGAAATACAGGGTTCAGTTTCAAAGAAGACCAAAATATATGGGTACTGGTTTTGCTTCATTTTCCCACAGATAATCTTCTATTCTTTTCTGCCCTCTTTTGAGGTCAGAAATTCTAATTTTTAATGCTATCTTTCACTCTTGCTTCCCATTTGGTCTAGGCAATGGGAGGTACCATTAGGAGATCATAGGGAGAAAGGGAAGAATATTTGGTCCTTACTTCCCCCCCTTTCCCACCTGTTCACAGGCCACGGTTTGGCAGAGGTTGTGTTCTTTACTTGTAGCCAGAGCTCCTATGGCTATAGCTTTTGCCTAGTTCTAGTTATATTATTTTGTGTCCTTATCCATATAAAGTTACAGATGATCATGGTTTCCCACTCTTCTTTGTCACTGTTCTTCACAGTATCTTATTGATTCTTCTATTCTTAGCCACACCATGGTAAATAGTTCTTTCTTTGTATCCACTTCAATTAACACTTCAAGAGTGCTTTTTTTAATGCCTGAATCTAGACTGGAACAGAGTGTCATCTCTACCCTGTTTAATGATTTCTTCTTTCATACTTCAAAACTACATTACTGTAAATGAAATGTATTTTACTTTGAATTACATATATAGGTATATAGCACATACCTATGCTATTATTTGGTGTTTTGAATCTATTTGATGGGTAAATTATTGCAACAAAACTTGAAATGAGGATATTTCTAAGCAGCAGTAAGTGGCTTTATGTGAATTGCCAGCATTTTCTTTTACACTGGGATAAATCTGACCTTTCCTCAAACTTTTCTCTAATCGATGACATTATGAAGAAAGGCATCTTCAACCTCAAAAGGGCACTGTTTGGTCTGGTCCTCATTCAAAGAATAGAGTCCAGGATGAAAGTAAACCTGGCACTTTTACCTGAGTCAGTTGGGGGGGAAGATGTCATTTAACCTATTGGATAATAATGGGAAGAAGTCCCGGAGTCATTTCCTAGAATTAATGAGAAAAAGGCATGCGGGCACAAGAAGTTCCTCTCTATTTTATATTGCTTAATTGGCATACATGTTTATCTGGGGGACTTTAAAAAGAAACTTGGCAATAGATATATGACCACATCAAAAGACTGGAGTCGAGATTGCTTACTCTTTTATGAGCGTTAAAGCTGGCAAAAGTACTAGGTTTATTTTAATGCAATTAGTTGGAGCCCAACAAAGAAAATAAACCTTCCTTTATATCTTTCTAGTTTTGTGTGTTCTCCTGCTAATGAGCCTCAAAGATTACCACTACCCTCAGGGAAATAACAAAAATGTTTAATTCTGCATGAAGCACACACTAATATTTTTGAGAGTGTGACCTTAATGTGATTTTTTTCAATGTGTTTTCTTATGTAAGTGGCATCCATTTACTAAGGAAAATATATAACATATCACTGATGCTCAGCTGGTCAGTAAAAATCAGGTGTAAAGTTGCAGAGAAATACACAATATATAATATAAATTTATATTCTTATACATGTACAAATATTCAAGGTGGGTGGTTAAAATTATTCTCTTAGCATAAGTATAATTATTTAATTATAAGCATATTCCGGTATAGTCTTAAGAATAAGGCAGGAAGTTAAACAGTTATCAACAAAGTCTCTTTATTGGCCGGAGTTTCTCTGCTATTTATCTAACCAAGCTAATTAAACTCATAAATACGAGACTGGAATAGTAATACTACTGGTTGAGTTCTGTGCTGGTGTGATTAAAAGGTTCTGTCAGAGACTAACCTTCACATATTAAGCTGAGGACAGCCTTTCAAAGAAATGATAGCAATAAGGCTTTGAGAGAGAGAGACAACACTAGAATAAAAGTTCAACATGCCCCAGAGGGTTTTGCAGTGCATGATGACTGGAAGCCTAAAAGCTAATAAAAGATAAACTTTCTACAAAAGTGCTGTCAAAAAGAAAAAGGCGACTAGGAAATAGCCCCAAGAATTAAACTTGGGCAAGCTCTTTTTACAGCAATACAGAAAAAAAAGATTAGAATGAAGATACATTCGACTATCATACAATTTTCTGCCTTTTTAAATGTATTTCCTAGAACTGACCTTTATAAAGTTTATTTCTAGTTTCTGGCAAATGTGGAAGAATGAAAGATCACTGATAGAGCTATCTTAATCCTTCAGTCTTTTGTGAAGGAGGGAATAATGAGGAAAGTTTTCTATATCATATTTGGAAAACAAGCTTTTATGAAACCATAGAGAACAGTCAGAGGGTTGATTTTTCTCTCTTTCAGTACCTCTGGGACCAGTCAGGCCTGAGACTAGGAAGGAATGGGCTGCTGGCCTGTCTCCTTTATGTACACCTGATAGAAAATCAACTTCTAGCTCGGTGTGCAGGAGACTTGAATGGGCTGGAGAACATCTCCCTGATTGCGAGTCTTGGACATATGAGTTCCATGGAGAAGGATGTGTACTGTGCTGTTAGAATGGAGGAACAGACAGGACCTCAGGAAAAGTTGTATTTGAGTTCAGTGAGGAAGGCTGGCCTGCCACTCTCAGATTAGTGAGAACGCACATTGAGAAATGGTGGGGAGTCAGGACAGCTTCATGGGTGTGTGTCCTGTGCAGTCACACGAAGTCCCATGCTTAGAGGATCCCATGCTTGGTTTCATGTTCTGCTCTCACTGTCTTGAAATTCTTAAAACTTTTTAAACAAAAGGCTCTGTGTTTTTATTCTATACTTGGCTCTGCAAATTGTGAGGCTGTCCTGTGAGGGAGGGGTTATAAGCTTTTGGTAGTTTATCATATCCTAAGCATCTCTAACAGTTTAGGAGGCTGTTCCTTCCTGCTCTCAGATACAAGCTGCTCTGAACCCCAGAAAATTGGGAGAATGTGGCCCCAAACACCTACTTATGTCTCTTCTTCCATACTTCACTCAAAGCTCCAGCTTCTACTTAGTTCTGCATTGGTCAGGGATACATCAGAAATTATAATCTTTAGGCACTTCCAACTACACTGTAGGACCTATGCCATTTGCCTTTATCACATTGCAGTGGGCAGGTGATGAGAATCTGATAAATTGCAACATCTTCAGTAGAAAGTCATTCCTTTTAAAGCTAAATGAGAGAAGAGGCAGTCAGTAAGAAATTATTGATCCCCATGGGCTGTTCAGTAGTGTAGTAAGTGCTATCTCTCCATGTTTATTCTCGCTTTTACTATGGCCCTTTTCCCATGAAGTTTTTATAGTTCCATAAAGATCCCAATAGGCAATGAGGCCATATAGCACATCGGGTAAGAGGATGAACTCTAAGCTAGATGACTTGAGTACAATTCCTCAAGCCAGCACTTCCTGTGTAACTTTGAGGAAATACTCAGTCTCTATGCCTCAGTTTCTGCAGATATCAAAGATAATGAATGCATTAATAAATTAACTGCATTAAAAAATGGGGTTTTTACCTGCTCTCATTATTCTCCCTATTATGGCAATTCTCCCTGCTCTTATTACTCTACCTAGGAGCTTTGCATGCTCTTGACGCCCAAGAACATGTGAAAATATGCCTACCCATAAAAAAAAATCAACCTCTGATGATGAGAATTAGAATTAGGAAGCATCACAATTCTTAGAAGCTTATTACAATATTAAGGACAACCATATATCTTGAACTTATTAGTAGCTTCAGGCCCAGAAACTGAAGAGTTATAGCTTGACTGTAAAGTTAATTCATAGGCCTCTGTAAGAGAAAAAAAAAAAAGTGTCTCTTTCACCACTCTGTGGCCTATAATTAATTGTAATTACCAGTTTGCATAGGACTGTATTGGTAGGAGGGTCAAAGATTACAAAGAACTTTCCCATTGCTCAGTGGCTACTGGGACACAGCTGCAAGGGAAATAAAACAGTATAATTAAACTTTAGTCTTTTTTGTTCCTTTCTTTAAGCAACATAGTTACAATTTTCATGTCATCAAAGAACTAAAGAAGAAATCTTCATATGCTATAGGGAGCAAGGGTCTTCTGTATGATGAAATCTTATTGATCTTGGATGCTGACTAGTTTCTACCATCGCTTTATCGATTAAAATCTGACCTAAGCTAACAGTTGCTGATTGGGAGATGTTCTTTAAATACATTCATATTAAAGAGACTACGAAAAAGGTAAAGAAGGAAGGAAAATCTTAGTATTTTAGCATATCCTCCCTTTTCTTCACTGTTCATTATGCATATTGCATCTAGCTTACACATTCTTATGATTTACAGAATGAAGGGCAAAGCCCTTATTCAGTTTCTAAGTGTTACTCTGTTATTCAGTTTCTAAGTGTTATTTTAAAATTGCATTCTAAGTGTTATTCAGTGTTATTCAGCTTCTAAGCATTGTCTTATTCTTATTTTTCTTAGCTCCTCTCACATCACGAAAACATTTTTTTCAGAAAATAATGTATTTCCTCACATTCATTGTTAGTTAAAACACCTATAATCAAACAAGCAAATTATACAACTCACCAGTGATCTTTTCAGGTATATCTTATCCTCATAATCAAACATGAGATTACAGAAAAAAATCAGTTAATATCTAAACTGTGTTATGTCCTACAGAGTTGGCTAGTTGAGAACTAATATTCTCTGTAATAAATTACAGGTTTTATTGAATGTTCATTTTATAACTCTTTTTTTCTGATTTTAACAGTAAAATATATTCATTGAAGTAAATCAGTTCTCTGCCTCAAAAAAAGAAAAGGGTTAGAAAAATCATTTATAATGTGTTTACCCAGAGAAAACCATTTTTATTGTTGAATATATTTCCTTACATACACACATATATTGGGAAAGAATTAATAATACTAATTATGATGCATCACATGAAAATGTATAGAAAAGAAATATCTAATATTTGTCTATGAAGCTATGCAAACAAGAAGAGGTTACAGAATTTTTCATTCTTGGAGTAGAACATCATGAATTGTTAACTCAGTCTCAATAGAGCCTCAATAGGTATAAATATCTTCACTTTACACTTCTAGCTGTTACAGGCAGGCTGATCCTCTGAAGAACAAGACAACACTTTGGTGAAATTTAAGTGGCTTTTGTGACATTTTTATCTGCTGTTGTAGCCTATTCTCTTTCTTTTTGATTCAGCTCTAATCTCCATTCCTTAGGAACACATGGGTTTTATTCTTGCTTTCTTAAAGTCCCAATAAGGTCATCTCTGGTTTTCCATCAACTTGCTTTTTTTTTTAACATCTTTACTGGGGTATAATTGCTTTACAATGGTGTGTTAGTTTCTGCTTTATAACAAAGTGAATCAGTCATACATAAACATATGTTCCCATGTCTTCCCTCTTGCGTCTCCCTCCCTCCCACCCTCCCTATCCCACCCCTCCAGACTGTCACAAAGCACCGAGCCAATATCCCTGTGCCATGCGGCTGCTTCCCACTAGCTATCTACCTTACTACGTTTGTTAGTGTGTATATGCCCATGACTCTCTCTCGCCCTGTCACAGCTCACCCTTCCCCCTCCTCATAACCTCAAGTCCGTTCTCTAGGAGGTCTGCGTCTTTATTCCTGCCTTACCCCTAGGTTCTTAATGACATTTTTTTTTCTTAAATTCCATATATATGTGTTAGCATACGGTATTTGTCTTTTTCTTTCTGACTTACTTCACTCTGTATGACAGACTCTAGGTCTATCCACCTCATTACAAATAGCTCAATTTCGTTTCTTTTTATGGCTGAGTAATATACCATTGTATATGTGTGCCACATCTTCTTTATCCATTCATCCGATGATGGGCACTTAGGTTGTTTCCATCTCCGGGCTATTGTAAATAGAGCTGCAATGAACATTTTGGTACATGACTCTTTTTGAATTGTGGTTTTCTCAGGGTATATGCCCAGTAGTGGCATTGCTGGGTCATATGGTAGTTCTATTTGTAGTTTTTTAAGGAACCTCCATACTGTTCTCCATAGTGGCTGAAGCAATTCACATTCCCACCAGCAGTGCAAGAGTGTTCCCTTTTCTCCACATCCTCTCCAGCATTTATTGTTTCTAGATTTTTTGATGATGGCCATTCTGACTGGTGTGAGATGATATCTCATTGTAGTTTTGATTTGCATTTCTCTAATGATTAATGATGTTGAGCATTCTTTCATGTGTTTGTTGGCAATCTGTATATCTTCTTTGGAGAAATGTCTGTTTAGGTCTTCTGCCCATTTTTGGAGTGGGTTGCTTGTTTTTTTGTTATTGAGCTGCATGAGCTGCTTGTAAATTTTGGAGATTAATCCTTTGTCGGTTGCTTCATTTGCAAATATTTTCTCCCATTCTGAGGGTTGTCTTTTGGTCTTGTTTATGGTTTCCTTTGCTGTGCAAAAGCTTTGAAGTTTCATTAGGTCCCATTTGTTTATTTTTGTTTTTATTTCCATTACTCTAGGAGGTGGGTCACAAAGGCTCTTGCTGTGATTTATGTCGCAGAGTGTTCTACCTATGTTTTCCTCTAAGAGTTTGATAGTTTCTGGCCTTACATTTAGGTCTTTAATCCATTTTGAGCTCATTTCTGTGTATGGTGTGAGGGAGTGATCTAATCTCATACTTTTACATGTACCTGTCCAGTTTTCCCAGCACCACTTATTGAAGAGGCTGTCCTTTCTCCACTGTATATTCCTGCCTCCTTTATCAAAGATAAGGTGACCATATGTGCGTGGGTTTATCTCTGGGCTTTCTATCCTGTTCCATTGATCTATCTTTCTGTTTTTGTGCCAGTACCATACCGTCTTGATAACTGTAGCTTTGTAGTATAGTCTGAAGTCAGGGAGCCTGATTCCTCCAGTTCCTTCTTTCGTTCTCAAGATTGCTTTGGCTATTCAGGGTCTTCTGTGTTTCCATACAAATTGCAAAATTTTTTGTTCTAGTTCTGTGAAAAATGCCAGTGGTAGTTTGATAGGGATTGCATTGAATCTGTAGATTGCTTTGGGTCGTAGAGTTATTTTCACAATGTTGATTCTTCCAATCCAAGAACATGGTATATCTCTCCATCTATTTGTATCATCTTTAATTACTTTCATCAGTGTCTTATAATTTTCTGCATACAGGCCTTTTGTCTCCTTAGGTAGGTTTATTCCTAGATATTTTATTCTTTTTGTTGCAATGGTAAATGGGAGTGTTTTCTTGATTTCACTTTCAGATTTTTCATTATTAGTATATAGGAATGCCAGAGATTTCTGTGCATTAATTTTGTATCCTGCTACTTTACCAAATTCATTGATTAGCTCTAGTAGTTTTCTGGTAGCATCTTTAGGATTCTCTATGTATAGGATCATGTCATCTGCAAACAGTGACAGCTTTACTTCTTCTTTTCCAATTTGGATTCCTTTTATTTCCTTTTCTTCTCTGATTGCTGTGGCTAAAAATTCCAAACTATGTTGAATAAGAGTGGTGAGAGTGGGCAACCTTGTCCTGTTCCTGATCTTAGTGGAAATGCTTTCAGTTTTTCACCATTGAGGATGATGTTGGCTGTGGGTTTGTCATATATGGCCTTTATTATGTTGAGGAAAGTTCCCTCTATGCCTACTTTCTGCAGGGTTTTTATCATAAATGGGTGTTGAATTTTGTCAAAAGCTTTCTCTGCATCTATTGAGATGATCATGTGGTTTTTCTTCTTCAATTTGTTAATATGGTGTATCACGTTGATTGATTTGCGTATATTGAAGAATCCTTGCATTCCTGGAATAAACCCCACTTGATCATGGTGTATGATCCTTTTAATGTGCTGTTGGATTCTGTTTGCTAGTATTTAGTTGAGGATTTTTGCATCTATGTTCATCAGTGATATTGGCCTGTAGTTTTCTTTCTTTGTGACATCCTTGTCTGGTTTTGGTATCAAGGTGATGGTGGCCTCGTAGAAGGAGTTTGGGAGTGTTCCTCCCTCTGCTATATTTTGGAAGAGTTTGAGAAGGATAGGTGTTAGCTCTTCTCTAAATGTTTGATAGAATTCGCCTGTGAAGCCATCTGGTCCTGGGCTTTTGTTTGTTGGGAGATTTTTAATCACAGTTTCAATTTCAGTGCTTGTGATTGGTCTGTTCATATTTTCTATTTCTTCCTGATTCAGTCTTGGCAGGTTGTGCATTTCTAAGAATTTGTCCATTTCTTCCAGGTTGTCCATTTTATTGGCATAGAGTTGCTGAGTTGCTTGTAGTAATCTCTCATGATCTCTTTCATTTCTGCAGTGTCATTTGTTACCTCTCCTTTTTCATTTCTAATTCTATTGATTTGAGTCTTCTCCCTTTTTTTCTTGATGAGTCTGGCTAGTGGTTTATCAATTTTGTTTATCTTCTCAAAGAACCAGCTTTTAGTTTTATTGATCTTTGCTATTGTTTCCTTCATTTCTTTTTCATTTATTTCTGATCTGATTTTTATGATTTCTTTCCTTCTGCTAGCTTTGGGGTTTTTTTGTTCTTCTTTCTCTAATTGCTTGAGGTGCAAGGTTAGGTTGTTCATTCGAGATGTTTCCTGCTTCTTAAGGTGGGCTTGTATTGCTATAAACTTCCCCCTTAGAACTGCTTTTGCTGCATCCCACAGGTTTTGGGTCGTTGTGTCTCCATTGTCATTTGTTTCTAGGTATTTTTTGATTTCCTTTTTGATTTCTTCAGTGATCACTTCATTATTAAGTAGTGTATTGTTTAGCCTCCATGTGTTTGTATTTTTTACAGATCTTTTCCTGTAATTGATACCTAGTCTCATGGCGTTGTGGTCAGAAAAGATACTTGATACAATTTCAATTTTCTTAAATTTACCAAGGCTTGATTTGTGACCTAAGATATGATCTATCCTGGAGAATGTTCCATGAGCACTTGAGAAAAATGTGTATTCTGTTGTTTTTGGATGGAGTGTCCTATAAATATCAATTAAGTCCATCTTGTTTAATGTATCATTTAAAGCTTGTGTTTCCTTATTTATTTTCATTGTGGATGATCTGTCCATGGGTGAAAGTGGGGTGTTTAAGTCCCCTACTATGAATGTGTTACTGTCGATTTCCCCTTTTATGGCTGTTAGTATTTGTTTTATGTATTGAGGTGCTCCTATGTTGGGTGCATAAATATTTACAATTGTTATATCTTCTTGATGGATCGATCCCTTGATCATTATGTAGTGTCCTTCTTTGTCTCTTTTAATAGTCCTTATTTTAAAGTCTATTTTGTCTGATATGAGAATTGCTACTCCAGCTTTCTTTTGATTTCCATTTGCATGGAATATCTTTTTCCATCCCCTTACTTTCAGTCTGTATGTGTCCCTAGGTCTGAAGTGGGTCTCTTGTAGACAGCATTTATAAGGGTCTTGTTTTTGTATCCATTCAGCTAATCTGTGTCTTTTGGTGGGAGCATTTGGTCCATTTACATTTAAGGTAATTATCGATATGTATGTTCCTATTCCCATTTTCTAAATTGTTTTGGGTTCATTATTATAGGTTTTTTCCTTCTCTTGTGTTTCTTCCCTAGAGAAGATCCTTTAGCATTTGTTGTAAAGCTGGTTTGGTGGTGCTGAACTCTCTCAGCTTTTGCTTGTCTGTAAAGGTTTTAATTTCTCCATCAAATCTGAATGAGATCCTTGCTGGGTAGAGTAGTCTTGGCTGCAGGTTTTTCTCCTTCATCACTTTCAGTATGTTCTGCCACTCCCTTCTGACTTGCAGAGTTTCTGCTGAAAGATCAGCTGTTAACCTTATGGGGATTCCCTTATGTGTTATTTGTTGTTTTTCCCTTGCTGCTTTTAATATGCTTTCTTTGTATTTAATTTTTGACAGTTTGATTAGTATGTGTCTTGGCGTATTTCTCCTTGTATTTATCCTGTATGGGACTCTCTGTGCTTCCTGGACTTGATTAACTATTTCCTTTCCCATATTAGGGAAGTTTTCAACTATAATCTCTTCAAATATTTTCTCAGTCCCTTTCTTTTTCTCTTCTTCTTCTGGAACCCCTATAATTCGAATGTTGGTGCGTTTAATGTTGTCCCAGAGGTCTCTGAGACTGTCCTCAGTTCTTTTCATTCGTTTTTCTTTATTCTGCTCTGCAGTAGTTATTTCCACTATTTTATCTTCCAGGTCACTTATCCGTTCTTCTGCCTCAGTTATTCTGCTATTGATCCCATCTAGAGTACTTTTAATTTCATTTATTGTGTTGTTCATCGTTGTTTGTTTCATCTTTAGTTCTTCTAGGTCCTTGTTAACTGTTTCTTGCATTTTGTCTATTCTGTTTCCAAGATTTCGGATCATCCTTACTATCATTATTCTGAATTCTTTTTCAGGTAGACTGGCTATTTCCTCTTGATTTGTTAGGTCTGGTGCATTTTTATCTTGCTCCTTTATCTGCTGTGTGTTTTTCTGTCTTCTCATTTTGCTTATCTTACTGTGTTTGGGGTCTCCTTTTTGCAGACTGCAGGTTCGTAGTTCACGCTGTTTTTGATGTCTGCCTCCAGTGGCTAAGGTTGGTTCAGTGGGTTGTGTAGGCTTCCTGGTGGAGGGGACTAGTGCCTGTGTTGTGGTGGATGAGGCTGGATCTTGTCTCTCTAGTGGGCAGGTTCACTTCTGGTGGTGTGTTTTGGGGTGTCTGTGGCCTTATTATGATTTTAGGCAGCCTCTCTGCTAATGGGTGGGGTTGTGTTCCTGTCTTGCTAGTTGTTTGGCATAGGTTGTCCAGCACTGTGGCTTGCTGGTCGTTGAGTGAAGCTGGGTGCTGGTGTTAAGATGGAGGTCTCTGGGAGATTTTCGCCGTTTGATATTATGTGGAGCTGGGAGGTCTCTTGTGGACCAGTGTCCTGAAGTTGGCTCTCCTACCTCAGAGACCGAGCCCTGACTTCTGGCTGGAGCACCAAGAGCCTTTCATCCACACGGCTCAGAATAAAAGGGAGAAAAAGTAGAGGGAATTAGTAGAAGTATGGGGAAAGAAAGAAGCAAAGGAGGGAAGGAAGGGAGGAAGGAAGAAAGAAAGAAGCAAAGAAGGAAAGAAGGCAAGAAGGAAAGAAAGGAGGGTGGGAGGGAGGGAGGAAGGAAGGAAGGAGGGAAAGAAGGAAAAAGACAGAAAGAAAGAAGATAGAGTAAAAATAAAATAAAGTATAATGAAGTTATTGAATTAAAAAATTCTTATTTGGAAAAAAAAAGGACGGATAGAACCTTAGGACAAATGTTGGAAGCAAAGCTATACAGACAAAATCTTACACAGAAGCATACACATACACCCTCACTAAAAGAGGTAAAGAGGGAAAAATCATAAATCTTGCTGTCAAAGACCACCTCCTCAATTTGGGATGATTCGTTGTCTAAAGGAGGGAAAGAAGGAAGGAAAAAAAGAAAGAAGGTAAAGTATAATAACGTTATTATAATTAAAATTGATTATTAAGAAAAAAATTGTAAGAAAAAACCATGGACGGATAGAACCCTAGGACAAATGGTGGAAGCAAGACTATACAGACAAGATCTCACACAGAAGCATACACATACACACTCACAAAAAGAGGAAAAGGGGAAAAAATCATAGCTCTTGCTCCTAAAGTCCACTTCCTTAATTTGGGATGATTGGTTGTCTCTTCAGGTATTCCACAGATGCAGGGTACATCAAGTTGATTGTGGAGCTTTAATCCGCTGCTTCTGAGGCTGCTGGGAGAGATTTCCCTTTCTCTTCTTTGTTCTCACAGCTCACAGGGGCTCAGCTTTGGATTTGGCCCTGCCTCTGCGTGTAGGTCGCTGGAGGGCGTCTGTTTTTTGCTCAGACAGGACGGGGTTAAAGGAGCCGCTGATTCGGGGTCTCTGGCGCACTCAGGCCGGGGGGAGGGAGGGGCACGGCGTGCAAGGCGGGCCTGCGGCGGCAAAGTCCGGCGTGACTTTGCACCAGCCTGAGGCCCGCCGTGCGTTCTCCCGGGGAAGTTGTCCCTGGATCCCGGGAACCTGGCAGTGGCGGGCTGCACAGGCTCCGCGGAAGAGGGGTGTGGAGAGTGACCTGTGCTCGCACACAGGCCCCTTGGTGGCGGCAGCAGCAGCCTTAACGTCTCCTGCCCGCCTCTGGGGTCCGCGCTTTTAGCCGCGGCTCGCGCCCGTCTCTGGAGTTCCTTTAAGTAGCGTTCTTAAACCCCTCTCCTGGCGCACCAGGAAACAAAGAGGGAAGAAAAAGTCTCCTGCCTCTTCGGCAGGTGCAGACTTATCCCGGGACTCCCTCCCGGCTAGCCGTGGTGCACTAACCCCTTCAGGCTATGTTCAAGCTGCCAACCCCAGGTCTCTCCCTGCGCTCCGTCCGAAACCGAAACCCGAGCCTCAGAGCCTCAACTCGCAGCCCCGCCCGCCCCGGCGGGTGAGCAGACAAGCCTCTCGGGCTGGTGAGTGCCGGTCGGCACCGATCCTCTGTGCGGGAATCTCCCCGCTTTGCCCTCCGCACCCGTTGCTGTGCACTCCTCCGCGGCTTCGAAGCTCCCCCCTCCGCCTCCCGCAGTCTCCGCCCGCGAAGGGGCTTCCTAGTGTGTGGAAACTTTTCCTCCTTCACAGCTCCCTCCCACTGGTGCAGGTGCCGTCCCTATTCTTTTGTCTCTGTTTTTTCTTTTTTTCTTTTGCCCTACCCAGGTACGTGGGGAGTTTCTTGCCTTTTGGGAGGTCTGAGGTCTTCTGCCAGCCTTCAGTAGGTGTTCTGTAGGAGTTGTTCCACGTGTAGCTGTATTTCTGGTGTATCTGTGGGGAGGAAGGTGATCTCCGCGTCTTACTCTTCCGCCATCTTCAAGGTCCCCTATCAACTTGCTTTTTTAATACTGTGCAAATTTTCCTCTACCTTTTCTAAATCAAAATTTATGTGATCATTTTCTCAGTCAGTTGTCCATTGGTACATAATCACATTAGCAAATATGCATCTCTTAAGAGAATTAACAAGGTGCTTGGTCAAATGACATGGGGGTTTCAGAAGTGCAATAGGCACAGTCCTCTCTCAATAAGCATAGATAACCACTATAGAAGAAAGATGCGATCAGAATACTAAAGAGGGACAAATACACTTCTGTGAGAGTTCATGCCAGAGGTTAACTTTGGTTTGGTGAATCATGATGGGAGGAAGTTTCCATGAAAGATGTACCATTTCAGTGAGCTGCATTTGGAAGAAGTCAAACAAGGTACTGCATCTCTCTCTGGGCTTCAGATTATTTTTTAAAAAAATAAAGGAGTTAGACTAAGGGAAACTCTACTTTTAATATCTAATAACTCTATCAGTACCAATTAGTGCAAAATATCAAGACATTCTATGGTGACTATAAGGATGAACAAATCAAGTAACAGATCTTCTCAGTCACTTCATTGGCTCTGGGGATTCTAATGCCCATTTGACTCTGTGTGTCACCTTGATAACACTTTCCTCTATGTCTCCACGGGTCCTGAAGCCCTACTCTATGCTTTCTGAATTCACTGTCAGTCATCAATAATCTACCCACTCCCCCATATGTGCCACTGTATCTCTGAAAGTTCCCCTCAGCTTCTTCCAGTTATTCTTCCCTGTGGACACTGCTTTCCCTGGAGCCTTCTCAAAAAGAGGTAGTTTGCTTCTCATACTCTGCATCCTTTGGCCAGGAGGCAGGTGAAGGTTCTTCCTGATTTTCATTGTTGCTCCCTCCCAGTCATTCTTCTCTTTTCCATAAAACTCCCAGCTGCTAATCTCATGTCATCCGACTGTGCTGGCACTACTCTGCCTTGTTGCATTGATCTCCCAAGTCCCTCACTCCTTTGGCTCCTGGTCACTGCCATTCTCTTCATTCATCTTGCTATCTTAATTCTTAGTGATTAATACCCATGGGGCAATAGCTCCAGTACTCCAGGCCTGCACTCCCTCAACCTCCTCTCTTCAATGAGCATGTTCTCCACCCTCATGCAACTACTTATTCCATGGTCATCCCTTAAATGTTGTCATTTCCTGTAGTGGCAAACCCTTCATAATTTCAGTTTTCCAGCTTCCAACTCTTCTACCACTTCCAAACTTTATCTCTCATGCTCTCTTATACTCCCATGCCAGCAATCCTTCTTACTAGGCCCTACCTGTCATTGTTCCTATCACTATCTTCATCTCCCTCCTGTCTTTAATTCCTCCTTACTCTGCTACGCCAGCTTAAATTCCATGGTCAATCACTGTAATCACACCCTTCTGTCTTGTTTCCTTGTACTTGCTTGCCAAAACAAAAATGGCATTGAAATAAAACTCTCCTCCTATTCCATACCTAAATTTAGCAGCTCATTTTGGGGGGAAGAATACACAGCCACATTGCCTGATCTCACTCTAAATCTGGGACTATTCATCTCAAGTGGACCTTTAATACGACTTAGCATGAGACTACATTTCCCTGGTTAGCTCATTATACGTCTCCCTTGACTGCATATACCCTACTCACTCTTCAAATGTCAAATTCTTCCCCTGTATATAAATATGGTTGCCCTTAAATTGAGAAAATACAGAAGAGAATTTCCTCATGCTGTAGGGACTACCAAAACTACCTCTCTACCTAAATCTTATGTTGTAAACTTTGCTTTCTCTCATTAATATGAATTAAATGAATTAATTTATTAATATGAATTAAATGTTTGTGGTCCTAGCTGTAGCGAAGTACTTCACTTATTTACAAGATCCCATTTCTTCTCTCAAGACATAGCTCCTTTAATTCTACCCTCTCTTTTCCATATCATAAATTTTTACCTCTGATGAATCATCCTTATTTAGTATGCAAATATATTTCTCCCATCTTAAAAACAAACAAACAAAATAACCCCAAATACCTCTCCTCATTCCAAAGCTCCTCATGTTTCACTTCTTTCTTTCACAGCAAAACTCCTAAAAAATTTGCCTGGACTTGCCCTCTTTAGATTCAGTCCTCAAATTGTGTTTTCCACCTACTAAAATCAGGACTTAGACTCCACTACTCCATCAAAACTGTTTAATACGGATACTTATGTCCATGTTGCTAAATCCTGCAGTTGTTAATCATTCCTCATCTTGTTGGTCTTTAAGCGGCTTTTGCCTTAAATCAATGCTTTTTTCTTCTTCATCTACATACTCATTCTCTTGGTGATCTCATCCAGTCTAAGGCTTTAAATATAATTTATGTAGTCACATCTCCCAAATTCACATATCTAGCCTGGATTTCTATGCTGAATTACAGATTAGCATTTTAACTTCTTATTCTACTTTCATCTGAAGGTCTATTAGAAATCTCACATGTAACACATTCAAAACTAACTTTCAGATATCTCCCTTCATGCCGGTTCTATTAATGGAAATTCTGTCCTTCCCATTGTAAGCCCCAAATTCTTCTCTTTCATGCTTCTCTTTATTCACAAATCATATCTGATATGACTAAAAACTTACTGGTTTTAGATTCAACATCTATGCAGAATCTGATCAGCTTTCAACAACTCTGTCATCCATGTCACTATTCTCTCTCACTTGGATCACTGCAATAGACAAGTTCTCTGACATCTGCCCTTGCTCTTGTAGATCAACGGCCAGGGCAGTGGCCAGAATGACCTTGTTGGAACTTGAAACAGATTACGTCATTCTGTCCAAAACCCTGCAAGGCCTTCTATCTCATTTGAAGTGAAAGCAAATTCTTCACAGTGTCCTCCAAGTTCTACATTACCTGTCCATCATCTCTCTGATCTCATCTCCTAGCAGTCTCCCCTATGCTCATTCCATCTCAAATCATAAACACAGAAGGCTGGTGCTTGCCTCAGAGTCTTTCCAATTTGTACTAATTCCTCCTGGCATGTTCTTCTCCCATGTAAACATATGGCCCACTCTCTCACAATCTCAAATTTTTACTCAAATGCCATTTACTCCAACATGTTTCCCTTATCACTATAATTAAAATTGCAATCTTTCACTTTCTTTTCGCCTTCCTGGAATTATTTTCCCTGATAGTAATTCATATCACTTAACATGCTACAGTAAGTGGAAATTATTTGAAAAATTTTCATATATACAAAAGAAAATGTATACTTTAGAATGTAAATTATCATCTCAGAACT
Organism: Globicephala melas; assembly: GCF_963455315.2. Classification (NCBI taxonomy): domain Eukaryota; kingdom Metazoa; phylum Chordata; class Mammalia; order Artiodactyla; family Delphinidae; genus Globicephala; species Globicephala melas. Next base: position 48,746,265 of record NC_083327.1, on the reverse strand, counting down.
ATGTCTGACTTGAATCTAGAACTAATACATACAGAAAGATGGTTGGACATGGAAGGTGGTTGAATACAAACTGGCACAAAGGAGTTAAACTTGGATCAAGGGAAGCTAAAAGGATTTGAGTTCATTTAGTAGTCACCGAGGCACAATCATATTCTGGAGGACAGAGATAAAGAAGACCTTCACTAACATGCTACTTTAGGAATGTGAACACTTATCTTCACCAATGTATCAACAGCTACAAAGTGATGTAGTATGTCATCCTTCCAGAAGTGATTTACAGAAAATATTGGAAATGGACTAGTGGCGATATTTGAGCTATTTTTATTAGCTAGTGTGAGAGAGACAGTTTGAGGAAGAGCCTTTTTGACATCCTTCAAGTCATACCCCAGTTGAAGAAAATGACAGAATAATTTAATTCTGATGGTGGCAGAGACAGGGAACAGGGTATTCACTTCAGAGTGTAGAATAGCCCCACAGAATCATCTACAGTTCATCTTTGCACTTTGTTCCTTACACATGAGTTACTTCACATGTTGGGCTGATCAGGCTCTACTGCTCAGAGCAAGGGAAAGCACATCACAGATTTTGTAAGTATAGTGCCGTGTTTAGTACCACCCATTTTTGATGTGGTTTGTTCTGTAGATGTTAGCAGAACTAGTTTGCATAACTTACCTGTATATTTCTTCATGTTCATACAGAACGGAAACTTGTTCTTTCTTACCAACCTTCCTGTGTTATTCTGACGAATTGCAGCCATGACTTCTGCAAAGGGTAAACATCTCTGAGTAGTTGATATATATATATTCACCTATGTTTCACTAAAGTGAAATTGAGGGAATGGAATAGGTGGTGAGGGGACTGTGTCTCCCACAGTTAGCATCATGCCCTGGGACTTGGACTCCATGTTATTCATATAGCAGGTCTTAACAAAAATCATAATGCAATTAATCATAGAATATTGAAACTGAAGGAATTTTACAGGTCATCTTCTCCAGCATTTCGTTTTGAGTTCCAGAGATGTGGAATGATGTTCAAGGTCAATGATGACCTTTTTGTTTTATTCAGGTTCTTCTTAAACCTGAATAACACAAAAACAATGATTTATTTTCATTTAGACCTCATTTTTTCTGACCCTAACAGATCTGCCCTTGAGATCCATAAAGCTTTTTCTGGAAATATTTGATATAATTTTGTAGTATCAGAATATATAGTGGGTATAAAAAAGGCAGAATATTCATATGTAAGGGACTGGTTTATTGTATTAGTCTGCTACTGGAATAGCAAACCACCCCAAATCTTAGTGGCTTGCCACAGCAACCATTTATTTTTATTATCTGTGCATCTATGGGTCAATTGGGGCAAATCTACTTCAGCTCGGGGCCCAGCTAGGCTTTTTGGGAGATAGATATACTCATCTGTTCCATATATTTCCTCATTCTTTTTAGACCAGAAAGTATGAGGTGAAACCGAGTAGGACCCTATGGGGCCTACCAGGACAAAAAGGCTTTCCATGTCCCCCATTTCTTATTTGTAGGAAAAAGGTTTCAGCCACCTAGACCTTCCCTGAGCTCCAAAGGGCAGATTAGAACAGTTACTAATTAGAGGAGTGAGGGAATGCAGAAACAAAGGAAAGGCTGCCAAGAAACAATAGTGCAGGGATGGGGCAGGGTCCTTGTTCCTCCTCAGGATGTGCATAGCAATCTGATATGCATCTGAGTCTGAGTTCTTCTACAGGAACTAAGGCCCCACCCAGGTGGAGGATTGTAACTTCAGGCTGAGCACAAGCATGTGGACCCCAGACTAGCTGGAACCAGAAGGGTGATGACTGAGATTCCTGGAACACCACCCTGTTACCTTACCACCAGCCAATCAGAGGAAGGTCACACACCCTGCAGACCTCCCCTCAAATTTTGCCTATAAAAACTCTTTCTCCCAAAACATTGGGGAGTTCAGGCTTTTGAGCACAAGCCACTCATTCTCATTCTCCTTGCTTGGTCCTTGCAATAAACCTTTCTCTTCTTCAAATTTCGATGTTTCAGTTTGTTTGGCCTCACTGTGCATCAGGCACATGAATTTGGTTCAGACAACAGAAGTACACAGTCTTCCCGTGGCCATTCTTATTTCATTCCTATTTTTTCTCTTTCCCCTATTATACAAGTTAAGTTAATCTGATAGCTAAAATAAATGGATCTATAATGTAATTTTCGAAAATGCATGCCTATCATGTGGTCTACTGGAGACTAGTGATTGGGTGTAAATTTTTGGAAATCTACAAAATTTTCACATCATGTTGAAAGGATAGTTTAATTTTCTACTAAATGTGTCTTTTGTTTAGTATTTAACAAGGAATGGTGCCTATTCTCTAAGCCTCATAGCTTCCAATTTGATTACTTCATTCATCTTTTTTTTTTTCTGAAGAAATTTACCCGTGGCTTTGTCTATCCTCACTCCTCATCTAGTCTTCTCAGAAACCCTTTTACTAAATAGGTTAGTGCATAGAATTAATGAGGCCATAATTGTTTTAAACCTTCACATTGAAGAACAAAAAAATCTATTCCACAGCTGCAGTTTGCATACCAAGACCCAATTTTTTGTGCTAATCACCCACACTTTTGCTTGTAAATCATGAATGGCTTAATTTTAACACAAACTCATCAAAACAATTGCAAAAGCACACATTTCACTGAAAATAGATTAAAACTGTCACCTATAGAACCAGTTGACAGTGTATTTATTATTCCTTTGATCATCCCTTGCAACTTGTAATGGAAATTTACCTCACTCTAAATGAAGGAGTAATTTTCTATATGAACCATGTAGCATAATAAAAAGGGTTTTCTGGCTGATACTGTCAATGTTCTGCGCATATACACTTGAATCCATAGAAAATTTTTTATGCACAATGCAAAATAGAGCTTCTATTTTAAAAGCCAACATCAGTATTTTTTGGTCAGGCTGCTAGAAATCACTTTACCTTTGCCCACAGAGAGCCAGATTTGCCTGGAGATTTACATATTCCTTTTGATTAAAAGGGACAGCTTTTAACCAATACCTAAGGCACATAGGGATATAAATAATCCATACATTTCCCCTCTGAACAGACAATTTGGAGGTGCAATCTCTCAAATTGAGCCAGAGTTAACTTGAGCGTGACTTTGTTTGATAATGCAACTTTACTTGCCCCCCTCCCTCCCTGGTCCTACTTCCCTATTTCTCTATGAGAAATACACCCTCAAAATCCATTCTCAGGCATGCTCCGCCATTCTTTCTGTCACATATTAGTCAGGTCCTGTAGCTCTTTCATCGGTAATTCCTTTATTCCTTTATAGCAAGGCTATCTTTCCCAACTGGCCTTGCTGCAGCTTGACCTACTTATTGAGTTTAGTAGCCAGAAGAGGTGGATGTCAGATCTTAAGAAAATTATCAGTTTGCAAGGCATCCACCACAGTTGAATCTTTTGTATGGTCCTCAGACCTACCCTATCCTTGACATCCTATAGCAATTTATTTTAGCAGACCAAGAGGGTTCTGGAGTTCAATGTTCTTTAGGGAATCTTCTCAGATGTCCCTAGCCCAAGTCTCAGAGTCCTACTCTTTCCCTATCATCTGTGACTTTAGCATTGGAGACTTTGCTGAGGCTCCAAATTTGGCCTTTTTTGTAGTTCTGTCACTCTTACCACCCACCAAGCCTTGACATTACTGATCCAGTTATAATAGTTGACTATAATTAGAATGACTCTTCAAGGCTTAGAAAAAGTAATGGTTCATATTAAGAGTGAAACACTGTTAGGTGAGGGAAATTAAGTGGTACAAACTTCAGGTTACAAAATAAATGAGACACAGGTATTAAATGTACAGGGTGGGGAATAGTTAATAATAATTTAATACCTTTGTATGGTGACAGATGGTAAATAGACTTATCATGATCATTTTGTAATGTATAGAAATATCAAATTGCTATGTTATGCACCAGGAATTAATATAGTGTTGTAGGTATATTATACTTCACAAACAAACAAACTCATAGAAAAATAGATCAATTTGTTGTTATCAGAAGGGGGGTGGGGGAGGGGGAATTGGATGAAGGCAGTCAAAAAGTACAAATTTCCAGTTATGATGAATAAGTACTAGGGATATAATGTACAACATAATTAATATAATTAACACTGCTACATGTTATATATGAAGTTGTTAAGAGAGGAAATCCTAAGAGTTCTCATCACAATGAAAAATATTTTTTCTTTTTTTAAAAATTTTGTATCTATAGGAGATGATGGATATTCACTAAACTTACTGTGGTATCATTTTGTGATGTATGCAAGTCAAATCATCATGCTGTACACCTTAAACTTATACAATGCTGTATGTCAATTATATCTCAGTAAAAGTGGAAGAAAAAAATAATAATAATTAAGCAGAATTGCCAGAAATGCCCTAGCAGAATGTTATGGAAGAGATATACAGGTAGCCTAAGAAAGGCAGCTATTCTAATGCGTCAACTATGAAAAACCCAATAACCTCAACCTCTTCCCCCAGTTGTCTTCTTTCTCTAACAGAGCTCAGAAGACACTACCTTCACTAAGGCTATAAGGATCACTTTGATAGGGGAGGGGAACACTGACATTGTAAAGAAGCTCAGTGTGAGCTATCCTATACACATAGGGGTTAATGACAGAGGTTACATTTATGAAAATGGGCTCTCCAGTGATAACAAGTATAACAAGATTTGAGACTAAGCATTAAACTTTTAGGATAAAAGGGGCTCTGAATGACTGTAATACAAACATAGGACACTAACTAACTTCTAGGAAGTTCCAAGAAACAGAGCCCATACATTAAGAGAGAATGTGAATGTGGATTAGGAAGGACCCTATAATACAATGTTGAGTGTGTATGGTAGTGATTCCTCCAATCTTTCCCCCAAAGGACTCTATGGCCATTTACTCACACTGCTGTTTTAGATGTAGTGTCTTTACCAGAACATATCAACAGGCCCTCTGGCACTTGGTATGCACATTGATCTACAAATGTATGTTCTCTTTAATACTCATTAGGAAAGAGAATCAGAAGTAGTTTGAATTCATATGGAATGGAGAACTACACATATTTATAGATTTTATTTGGCCTCGTTCTTTTCCAAGTCCCAATTTCCCTCTTTCCTACTGTTTTTTTTCTTGAGAACACTTTCTAATATTTCACTTTAATATGAATATTCATCTCAAAATCTGTTTCTGAGGAACCCAACTTAAGACATGTGCCGCTCCATTTGGGTCATTTTACAAATTGACCTGAATCATTTTTGAAAGAAGTTGGGGCAATGACGAATAAGTGAAAAATGAGAGAGAATAAACATTTCCCTGTACGTCATGGGATATTTCTGCTCACACAAAATGTATTTGTTGTCGTCTTTTTTAATGGAACACTCATGCCTTGGCTCTTCTCCCATATAAAATGTCGCTAAATTCAGTCCCAGGGAACCAAGGAAATATCTCCTAGTATACTGTACCTTAGAATTGAAGGAGGCTTTCTTTTCCTGAATGTATGCAAACAAACAAACAAACAAAAATTTTAATTGTCTGTGAGTTATTTTCAGAAGAACAAAGTTCCCTAATTTAAAAGCAAGGCCACCATTGCTTAATGAGTGAACTGATAGTGCACCCTTGGGCACTGCAGAGACCTTCCAGCTTCAATTGTCAGTGCAGATACTAGCTCTCTGAGGATTGTTCATTCTAAGGTCAAAGACAAAGGCAAAAACACAGAGGGGGGAAATGGCAATGGCACCCCTGTGGACCACAGTCATCATTACTTTATTTGAGTAGGACTTCAACTGTCCATTAGGAGTCAGATGAGTGCTTAGAAACAGCCTGAATGCCTCCAGCAGAATCTTAAGCAATGGCTACTGGCTAAGAGCCCAGGAAGTGTAAATGAGGCCACTTTTCCTTCTTCTTCATTTCCTTCCTTTGCATTCCCTTCATAGATACCCTAATTCCTTTCATCTGCCCTAGCAAAAGAGATTGCAAAGGAAGATGAAGGACTGTGTGAATGGGCTTGCTGAGGAAAGTTGTTTGTTGTCTTATTTAGAGGCCTTTATAAAAAGATAATTATACTGAGCTTTCTATATAAAGATATTTAGTTCTCTTCCTACATCCCTCAAAATACTAATATTCTCTATATTTTAACTGCTATTTACTGAAATCATTTAGCTGGGTGGCTGGTATTAAAATAAGGGAGAAGTTTTACTGTTTTCTGGAAGTTCCAGGAACAAAATGGGGTTGCAGTCATTTTTATAAACTAAAGCAAGTTGTGAAGATTGGGCATTATCATACTGTGCCTGAATGTACTCCGGGTGTTTTGTAATGACTTTGCTAGAATCCAAAGAATGTTGTTCAAAGAGGAGGCATACTTCTTTCTTTCTTTGCCTTTTGCTTTACTAGTTTCTTATGAACCTGCAGATCCGGTGTACTCAGACCTTCATGTTTCTGTTCATAGAATTTGTGGGTATATTTCTACTGAATCAGACCTCAAGCTTGTACGAAAGGGCTCACTCGCTACTTCTGTGACTTGATGGTTTCTTTTTGGTTCAAAAGTAAAATGTTAAGCTTTACCTAGACAGCAATGGCAGTAGTAAATCCACATTAAAGCCATTTCATCCTTTTTCTTATAAAGAATCATTTTTTCACAGAAGAGAAAATCCCAGTGTATTTCCAGCCTTGATGCACAAATGAATTTGGATCATACCTCATATTTACTTGTGTCCAGAAATATGAAATACTGGTAATTGGGCATGCGGTTTTCTTTTGACAGTAGTAATTCTGACTTCCTGGGAACTATTTGTGACTATTTTATTCCACTGTAAAACTTAGAAAGGAGAGATTTCATGATTTTCTCTATTAGTTTTGAGGATAATGGCCAGCAGAGGAAAAGTAAAAAACAAACAAACAGGAAACCCTTTACTGGTTGCTGATACAACTTCAGCTACTGCCTTTGTCTGACTAAGTGTTCATTGTGTTGGAACACAAGAAAGAAAGCACCTTCTAATATTTAATCAAGATATATTAAAATATTTTGGTTTTGTATCATGAAGTGTTTACATTCATAGTTCAGTTTTTGCTTATGGTAAAGAATAGCCTTTGCATGCATTACCTCATTCTTATAACCTTGTATGGAAAGTAGTTACATCCATATATCAGAAGTGTTTGGGGAAGGCATGCTAATCAGTCATGAAGCACAAACAAGGAAGAAGAAAAGCATGTGACTGGCTCAGCATCCCTCTCCCCAGAGCAATGCCCTGATTCTCTATGGAGTAGAGCATCTGCCTCCAACACCAAATGAGTAAAAATATCCAAGCAAAAACTCATCTTTGTTTTCCTTGCAGATTGCACAATTTATCTCCAATAACATACACATTCATCATCACCAAAGCTCAGTGGAATAATTATGAATATTTACTGAATCGACCATGCAAAGCCATATGCTATGGTAGAAAGAATGTGGAAGAGATACTGAAAACTGGCACAAATAATAAGACTGCAAAATCAGCCACTTACAGTTAAGCAGCATTTGGAAATCATATATGCAATGAGAGTGGCCTACAGCTGTAAATAGAGTCCTGGATTTTCATGTGGCAGAATTAGTTTGATAGAGGATAGGAACTCAAAATTTCTGTTACAAGTCATAGGATTTTTAAAAAAGAAGTTATTATAGGGAAGTGTTTTTTGTTTGGTTTTTTTATTAGGGTATATTTGCTTTACAATGTTGTGTTAGTTTCTTCTGTACAATGAAGTGAATCAGCTGTATGTATACATACATCCCCTCCCTCTTGGACTTCTCTCCCATCCCCCCAACCCCCATCCCACCCATCTAGGTCACCACAGAGCACCAAGCTGAGCTCCCTGAGCTATACAGCAAGTTCCCACTAGCTATCTGTTTTACACATGGGAAGTGTTAATATAAGCTCTGGAACTTTTTATATTACTCTAACTCCTTTAATCTGTGATGCTGAAGAATTTCTAAAAATCAGGAGTCTGAGGGTACAGTGGAGAAAAGCAATTAATTGCATTAGTGTTAAGAAGTGCTGTCAAGCCACTGCAGGGTAACATCGTAAAAAAAATAATAATAATCAATTATATGTGCTTTGAATTTTGCAGTTACAAAACACTTTTCTGCATACATTCTCATTTGATTTTTTCATAGTTGTTGTTAGATGCTATTATACCCTTTTTACACATTATAAAATAGATTCACAATGTTTACATGATTTGTTCAAGGTTACAAATATGTAAGTGGCAAAAATTGGGCCAGACTCGTATCTCCCGACTTTTATGCAGATTTAGCAAATGCACAGTGGATGAAATATAAAAAGAAATGAAGACTGTCAGAATCACAGACCTGTATTCAGTACAAATCAAAACTCTTTGAGGAACCAAGCTAAAAGGAGATTATTGAGGGTGCTACCTAACAAGCTAGAGAGAAAACACAAATTTCCAAGGTATAATGTTGGGATTAGTGGCCCAGAGAATCTGATATAATGGAAGGGAACGTCCAAAGCCTGAAGCAATAAACATTGTTAAGAGGCTCATTTTCCAGGTTAATTCATTTAAAAATTACAGTTCTTAATTGCCATTGATATTTCTTAATTTTAAACAATTCCGAAGGAGACCTTCAAGATGGCGGAGGAGTAAGACGTGGAGATCACCTTCCTCCCCACAAGTACATCAGAAATACATCTACATGTGGAACAACGCCTACAGAACACCTACTGAACGCTGGCAGAGCCTCAGACTTCCCAAAAGGCAAGAAACTCCCCATGTACCTGGGTAGGGCAAAAGAAAAAAGAAAAAACAGAGACAAAAGAATATGGATGGGACCTGTCCCTCTGGGAGGGAGCTGTGAAGGAGGAAAAGTTTCCACACACTAGGAAGCCCCTTCACTGGCAGAGACGGGGGGTGGCGGAGGGGAAGATTTGGAGCCACGGAGGAGAGCGCAGCAATAGGGGTACAGAGGGCAAAGCCGAAAGATTCCTGCACAGAGGATCCGTGCCAACCAGCACTCACCAGCCCAAGAGGCTTGTCTGTTCACCCATGGTGGGGGGGTGGGGGCTGGGAGCTGAGGCTTGGGCATTGGAGGTCAGATCCCAGGGAGAGGACTGGGGTGGGCTGTGTGAACACAGCCTGAAGGGGGCTAGTGCGCCACAGCTACCCGGGAGCGAGTCCGGGAAAAAGTCTGGAACTGCCTAAGAGGCAAGAGACCATTGTTTTGGGGTGCTTGAGCAGAGGGGATTCAGAGTACCGCTTAAATGAGCTCCGGAGATGGGCGCGACCTGCGGCTATCAGTGTGGACACCAGAGATGGGCATGCAATGCTAGGGCTGCTCTTTCAGCCACCAAGAAGCCTGTGTGAAAGCACAGGTCACTATCCACACCTCCCCTACCAGGAGCCTGTGCAGCCCGCCACTGCCAGGGTCTCATGATCCAGGGACAGTTTCCCCTGGAGAACACATGGCATACCTCAGGCTGTTGCAATGTCATGCTGGCCTCTGCCGCCGCAGGCTCACCCGCATTCCGTAACCGTCCGTCCCCTAGGCCTGAGCGAGCCACAGCCTCCTAATCAGTTGCTACTTTAACCCCGTCCTTTCTGGGTGGGAACAGATGCCCTCAGGCCACCTACACGTAGAGGCGGGGCCAAATCCAAAGCTGAGCCCCTGGGAGCTGTGAGAACAAAGAATAGAAAGGGAAATCTCTCCCAGCAGCCTCAGGAGCAGTGGATTAAAGCTCCACAATCAACTTGATGTACCCTGAATCTGTGGAATACCTGAATAGACAATAAATCATCCCAAAATTGAGGCGGTGGACTTTGGGAGCAACTGTAGACTTGGGGTTCGCTTTCTGCATCTAATTTGTTTCTGGTTTTATGTTTATCTTAGTTTAGAATTTAGAGCTTATTATCACTGGTAGATTTGTTTATTGATTTGATTGCTCTCTTCCTCCTTTTTCTTTTTTAATATATAGATATATAAATGTCTTTCCTTTTTCTCTTTTTGTGTGTATGTATATGCTTCTTTGCGTGATTTTGTCTGTATAGCTTTGCTTTTACCATTTGCCCTAGGGTTTTTTCTGGCCATTTTTTTTTTTTTTTTTTTTAGTATAGTTTTTAGCACTTTTTATCATTGGTGGATTTGTTTTTTGCTTTGGTTGCTCTCTTCTTTCTCTATTTCATTCTTTATTTTTCTTTTCTTCATTTTTTATTACTTTCTAATTTATCTTTTAATTTTAATAAATTTTATTTTATTTATTTTTTCTTTCTTTTTTTGCTCCATTTTCTTCTGAGCCATGTGGCTGACAGGGTCTTGGTGTTCCAGCTTGGTGTCAGGCCTTTGCCTCTCAGGTGGGAGAGCCAAGTTCAGGACATTGGTACACCAGAGACCTCCCAGCTCCACATAATATCAAATGGTGAAAGCTCTCCCAGATATCTCCATCTCAACGCTAAGACCCAGCTCCACTCAATGACTGCCTAGCTACAGGGCTGGACACCCTATGCCAAACAACTAGCAAGGCAGGAACACAACCCCACACATTAGCAGAGAGGCTGCCTAAAATCATAAGGTCACAGACACTGCAAAACGCACCACATGACATGGCCCTGCCCACTAGAAAGACAAGACCCAGCCTCATTCACCAGAACACAGGGACTAGTCCCCTTAACCAAGAAGCCTACACAACCCACTGAACCATCCTTAGCCACTGGGGGAAGACACCAAAAACAATGGGAACTACAAACTTGTAGCCTGTGATAAGGAGACACCAAACACAGTAAGTTAAGCAAAATGAGTAGATAGATAGATAGGGAAACACACAGCAGATGAAGGAACAAGGTAAAAACCCACCAGACCAAACAAATGAAGAGGAAATAGGCAGCCTACCTGGAAAAAATTCAGAGTAATGATTGATAGTAAAGATGATCTGAACTCTTGGAAAAAGAATGGAGAAACAAAAGAAACGTTTAACAAGCACCTAGAAGAACTAAACAGCAAATAAACAATGATGAACAACACAATAAATGAAACTAAAAATTCTGTAGAAGGACTCAGTAGCAGAATAACTGAGGCAGGAAAACAGATAAGTGACCTGGAAGATAAAACAGTGGAAATAACTACTGCAGAGAAGAATAAAGAAAAAAGAATGAAAAGAATTCAGGACAGTCTCAGAGACCTCTGGGACAACATCAAACTCACCAACATTCGAATTACAGGGGTCCCAGAGAAGAAGAGAAAAAGAAAGGGACTGAGAAAATATTTGAAGAGATTATAGTTGAAACTGGGAAAAGAAATTGTCAATCAAGTCCAGGAAGCGCAGAGAGTCCCATACAGGAAAAATCCAAGAAGAAACACACCAAGATACATATTAAACTATCAAAAGTTAAATACAAAGAAAAAATATTAAAAGCAGCAAGGGAAAAACAACAAATAACATACAAGGGAATCCCCATAAGGTTAACAGCTGATCTTTCAGCAGAAACTCTGCAAGCCAGAAAGGAGTGGCAGGACATATTTAAAGTGATGAAAGGGAAAATCCTACAACGAAGATTACTCTACCCAGGAAGGATCTCATTCAGGTTCGATGGAGAAATTAAAACCTTTACAGACAAGCAAAAGCTAAGAGAATTCAGCACCACCAAACCAGCTTTACAACAAATGCTAAAGGAACTTCTCTAGGCAGGAAACACAAGAGAAGGAAAAGACCTACAATAATAAACCCAAAACAATTAAGAAAAGGGTAACAGGAACCAACATATTGATAATTACCTTAAATGTAAATGGATTAAATGCTCTAACCAAAAGACATAGACTGGCTGAATGGATACAAAAACAAGACCCGTATATCTGCTGTCTAGAAGAGACCCACTTCAGACCTAGGGACACATACAGACTGAAAGTGAGGGGATGGAAAAAGATATTCCATGCAAATGGAAATCAAAAGAAAGCTGGAGTAGCAATTCTCATATCAGACAAAATAGATTTTAAAATAAAGACTACTACAGGAGACAAAGAAGGACTCTACATAATGATCAAGGGATCAAACTTAGAAGAAGATTTCACAATTGTAAATATTTATGCACCCAACATAGGAGAACCTCAATACATAAGGCAAATGCTAACAACCATAAAATGGGAAATCGACAGTAACACAATCATAGTAGGGGACTTTAACACCCCACTTTCACCAATAGACAGATCATCCAAAATGAAAATAAATAAGGAAACACAAGCTTTAAATGATACATTAAACAAGATAGACTTAATTGATATTTATAGGACATTCCATCCAAAAACAACAAAATACACTTTCTTCTCAAGAGCTCATGGAACATTCTCCAGGATAATCATACCTTGGGTCACAAAACAAGCCTTGGTAAATTTAAGAAAATTGAAATCACATCAAGTACCTTTTCCGACCACAACGCTCTGAGGCTACATATCAATTACAGGAAAAATTCTGTAAAAAATACAAACACATGGAGGCTAAGCAATACACTACTAAATAACCAAGACATCACTGAAGAAATCAAAGAGGAATTGAAAAAATAGCTAGATACAAATGACAATGAAAACACGATGTCCCAAAACCTATGCGATGCAGCAAAAGTAGTTTTATGAGGGAAGTTTATAGCAATACAATCCTATCTCAAGAATCAAGAAACATCTCAAATAAACCACCTGACCTTACACCTAAAGCAATTAGAGAAAGAAGAACAAAAATGCCCCAAAGTTAGCAGAAGGACAGAAATCATAAAGATCAGAGCAGAAATAAATTTAAAAAATTGAAGGAAACAATAACAAACATCAATAAAAGTAAAAGCTGCTTCTTTGAGAAGATAAACAAAACTGATAAACCATTAGCCAGAGTCATTAAGACAAAAAGGGAGAAGACTCAAATCAATAGAATTAGCAATGAAAAAGGAGAAGTAAAAACTGACACTGGAGAAATACAAAGCATCATGAGAGATTACTACAAGCAACTATATGCCAATAAAATGGACAACCTGGAAGAAATGGACAAATTCTTAGAAAAGCACAACCTTCTAAGACTGGACCAGGAAGAAACAGAAAATATAAACAGACCAATCACAAGGACTGAAATTGAGATTGTGATTAAAAATCTTCCAACAAACAAAAGCCCACTAACAGATGGCTTCACATGTGAATTCTATCAAACATTTAGAGAAGAGCTAACACCTATCCTTCTCAAACTCTTCAAAAATATAGCAGAGGGAGGAACACTCCCAAACTCAGTCTATGAGGTCACCATCACCCTGATACCAAAACCAGACAAAGATGTCACAAAGAAAGAAAATTACAGGCCAATATCACTGATGAACTTAGATGCAAAAATCCTGAACAAAATACTAGCAAACAGAATCCAACAGCACATTAAAAGGATCATACACCATGATCAACTGGGGTTTATCCCAGGAATGCAAGGATTCCTCAATATACACAAATCAATCAATGTGATACACCATATTAAAAATAGATGGACCATGTGATCATCTCAATAGATGCAGAAAAAGCATTCAACAAAATTCCACACTTATTTATGATAAAAATCCTCCAGAGAGTAGGCATAGAGAGAACCTACCTCAACATAATAAAGGCCATATATGACAAACCCACAGCCAACATCATTCTCAATGGTGAAAAACTGAAACCATTTCCTCTAAGATCAGTAACAAGACAAAGTTGTCCACTCTCACCACTCTTATTCAACATAATTTTGGAAGTTTTAACCACAGCAATCAGAGAATAAAAAGAAATAAAAGGAATCTAAATTGGAAAAGAAGTAAAGTTTTCACTGTTTGCTGATGACATGATACTATACATAGAGAATCCTAAAGACTCTACCAGAAAACTACTAGAGCTAATCAATGACTTTAGTAAAGTAGCAAGATACAAAATTAATGCACAGAAATCTCTCGCATTCCTATACACTAATGATGAAAAATCTGAAAGAAAAATTAAGAAAACACTCCCATGTACCATTGCAACAGAAAAGAATAAAACACCTAGGAATAAAATGAACTAAGGAGACAAAAGACCTGTATGCAGAAAACTGCAAGACACTGATGAAAGAAATTAAAGATGATACAAATAGATGGAGAGATATACCATGTTCTTGGACTGGAAGACTCAACATTGTGAAAATGACTCTACTACCCAAAGCAATCTACAGATTCAATGCAATCCCTATCAAACTACCACTGGCATTTTTCACAGAACTCGAGCAAAAATTTTCACAATTTGTATGAAAACGCAAAAGACCCCAAACAGCCAAAGAAATCTTGAGAAATAAAAACAGAGCTGGAGGAATTGGACTCCTGGACTTGAGACTGTACTACAAAACTACATTAATCAAGACAGTATTGTACTGGTACAAAAACAGAAATACAGATCAATGGAACAGGATAGAAAGCCCAGAGATAAACCCACACACATATGGTCACCTTATTTTTTATAAAAGAGGTAAGAATATACAATGGAGAAAAGACAGCCTCTTCAGTAAGTGGTGCTGGGAAAACTGGACTGCTACATGTAAAAGAATGAAATTAGAACACTCCCTAACACCATACACAAAAATAAGCTCAAAATGGATTAAGACCTAAATGTAAGGCCAGACACTATAAAGCTCTTAGAGGAAAACATAGGCAGAACACTCTATGACATGAACCACAGCAAGATCCTTTTTGACCCACCTCCTAGAGAAATGGAAATAAAACCAAAAATAAACAAATGGGACCTAAGGAAACTTAAAAGCTTTTGCACAGCAAAGGAAACCATAAAAGAGACGAAAATACAACCCTCAGAATGGGAGAAAATATTTACCAATGAAGCAACTGACAATGGATTAATCTACTAGCAGCTAATGCAGCTCAATATCAAAAAAAAAAAAACCAAACAACCCAATCCAAAAATGAGCAGAAGATCTAAATAGACATTTCTCCAAAGAAGATATACAGATTGCCAACAAACACATGAAAGAATGCTCAACATCACTAATCATTAGAGAAATGCAAATCAAAACTACAGTGAGGTTATCACCTCATACCAGTCAGAATTGCCATCATCAAAAAATCTACAAACATTAAGTGCTGGAGAGGGTGTGGAGAAAAGGGAACCCTCTTGCACTCTTGGTGGGAATGTAAATTGATACAGCCACTATGGAGAACAGTATGGAGGTTCCTCAAAAAACTAAAAATAGAACTACATTTTTTCTTCACCAGCAATCCCACTACTGGGCATGTACCACAATGTTCATTGCAGCTCTATTTACAATAGCCAGGACGTGGAAGCAACCTAAGTGTCCACTGACAGATGAATGGATAAAGAAGATGTGGCACATATATACAACGGAATATTACTCAGTCATAAAAAGAAACAAAATTGAGTTATTTGTAGTGAGGTGGATGGACCTAGAGTCTGTCATACAGAGTGAAGTAAGTCAGAAAGAGGAGAACAAATACCATATGCTAACACATATATATGGAATCTAAAAAAAAAAAAAAAGTTTCTGAAGAACTTAGGGGCCGGAGAGGAATAAAGACGCAGATACAGAGAATGGACTTGAGGACACGGGGAGGGGGAAGGGTATGCTCGGACAAAGTGAGAGAGTGGTATGGAATTATATATACTACCAAATGTATAATAGCTAGAGGGAAGCAGCTGCATAATACAGGAGGATCAGCTCGGTGCTTTGTGACCACCCAGAGGGGTGGGATAGGGAGGGTGGGAGGGAGACGCAAGAGGAAAATGATATGGGGATATATGTATACATATAGCTGATTCACTTTGTTATAAAGCAGATAACACACCATTGTAAAGCAATTATACTCCAATAAAGATGTTAAAAAAACAAAAAAATAACATATATCCAAGCAGGAAATGTGCTAGACTTGGGAAATACCCAGCAAGGAGTTGTCTGCAGGCAGGTAGGGCCCTATTCTCCAATCAGGCTAAACAGTGGCTTTCAGCAATCCATTTGCCAATTCTGATTGAGATGAGTCTGCAAGGGGTCAAGACAACTTAAAGCCTAGCTACCATGATTACAAAAAGGCTAAAAGGCAGGGACAAAGTGCAGGAAATTTGTATAGAATAAGAAAACTTGATAGCCAAGGATGGTAAAAGGTAAAATGTGGTTGAGAACGAATTATTAGCTGTCGGGCTTAGATTCTTGGTTTGAATTGGAAACAACTGCAAAGAAGACTGCCCTATACAAATACAAGGCATCAGAGGCACTCCACACAGGCTGTTGTTGTGTTTTGTTCTGTAATTCCAAGTGGAAGCTCTGTTTAAGCATATTTGCTATAGGATAGGATCAGAGTGTTTGAGCTGGGAGGACACGGGAGATCACCTTGGACTCCTCCTGCCCCTCTCACCCCCAACAGGGCCACTCACATTTTACATTCAAAGAGTGATGGGCTTGCCCTCTGGCTGAGTAATTCTGCAGTTGAGATAAAGTATGTCGAAACCTGTAAGCTCAGTTCCTCTAGAGCTAGGCTACTATGGTTATTAAATGATCCAACTATGGAGCCAAAAAGGGCTGCCTGGTAATTCTGACACTGCCACTCATTATCTGTGTGAACTTGAATAAGTCATTTAGCCTCAGTTACCTCACATGTAAGACGGAATTAATAATATTTGCCTCACAGATAGCTTTGAGTATTAAGTAAAATGTTATTCTAAAATTATTATTGTAAAATGTTTAGGACATTGCTTAGCACATAATATATTATTACTGTTAATCTTCTAACAACATAACAAATGTATGATGACCCAACTCACTGGTTCATCTGGTTTCCCAACATTCAGCCGGGTTCATTTGTCCTTAGTCAACTCCCTTTCTCGTTCCCCACAGAGGCACTTCCAAACCCTCATTATTCATCTTTTGAATCCCCCTATGTTCCTTCCACCTTATTCAAAGTTAAACTGACTTGAGATAAGACTGAATAAAATGATGCAAAATAATAAAACAAAACAAACAAAAAAAGGTCATGAAGAACCTAGGAGTAAGACAGAAATAAAGACACAGACCTACTAGAGAATGGACTTGAGGATATGGGGAGGGAGAAGGGTAAGCTGTGACAATGCGAGAGAGAGGCAAGGACATATATACACTACCAAACCTAAGGTAGATAGCTAGTGGGAAGCAGCCGCATAGCACAGGGAGATCAGCTCGGTGCTTTGTGACCGCCTGGAGGGGTGGGATAGGGAGGGTGGGAGGGAGGGAGATGCAAGAGGGAAGAGATGTGGGAACATATGTATATGTATAACTGACTCACTTTGTTATAAAGCAGAAACTAACACACCACTGTAAAGCAATTATACTCCAATAAAGATGTAAAAAAAAACCACCCAAAATTTTAAAAAGTATATACTCACATTTTTAACTTTCTTAATGAACACTAACATGCCTATGTGGCAGGAAAGTAAGGGAAATCCTTAGAGACCAAAAACGGACAAGAAGGTACAAATGCAAAGCACTAAATGAAGTTTGAAGTGCACTGTAGCCTTTTGTCTCTATGATCCTGGGGGCTCAGAGCAGAGGTCTTCAAACCTCAGTGTATGCTTCCAGATTACACTAGGACTTTCTAGGTGATGTGGGCACAGACGGCAGCTTTAAACAAATCATTTTCACATTAACGTCCATCTGTACTTTTTCCTAAAATTCATCTGTCTGAGAATATGTCTGTGGTCAAAGTTTGCAGCAGCGCTGCTATTTCTAGTTTCCACTCCTATCCTTCCTAATATAATTTTCCCACTCCCCCATCCCCCAAAAACGTTAAAAATCAAAAATTTAACCTAAATTTTATTGAATTACATTGTCTATGTATAAAAAAATCTGAAGTGGTTAAAAAAAAAGGAAGATAAAAGAAATAGAAGAAAGAAAAAGAAAATAAAAGATTCAAAAAACAAACATTTTAAAAGAACAATTAAAAATAATCTTCTCTGCATAGTCTCTGTAATCAAAGAACTGCCTCAGCTACTTTTTTCACATGATTTTAAATAGAAGTCATTTTTTGACATATCAAAGTTATATCTTTGATTCCAAAAACAGATATCAGAGATAATTTAGGTTAAACAATTATTGAAGCTTATACAAGGGTCATTTTCATTAAATTTTGGCAGTAGGTTAGTGGACACTGAAATATACACGTTATTTATACTTGGATGCTTATCCGCTCACTATCACTAGGCAACTAATTATATGCCTAATTATTTGTGCATTTCATGTACTTATTTGTTTTATATTAATCTACTTGGAATATGTTGAGAATTCTACTGTTAATAATGTACTCACCAACAATCATTAATGCCTGTTTTGTAAGCCCCAAATTTATTGGTAGACCATCTACTCGCTCTTCTTTGCTGTTAATTTCCATTGAAGCTTGCTTTATTCTAGCAATACGTGTCATTCATCTATGGGTACATGAATTAATTTTTAAGAGACCTATCCATCTCATTAAGTAATACATTTCCAGTAAAATTTATTTTTCATGTTTTAATCAATTATGTACTATTAATAATTATATAGTAATTTAATACAAAGAAACCTTGTTAACATTTAGAGCTTTATAGGAATTGAAAAATCCACTTCCATTTATAAATATAATTTACTTGAGAAATATGATAGAGCCACAAGAAAAGTTCATGCATAAAATATAGCATAATAGAATAAATTTCTTGTGTAGGAGATGCCATGCAAATATGAGTTGATGAAGGAAGGCACCTGGTTGACTGAAAATAATCCAAGGTACTTCATGCAGGATTGCTTGGTTCATGAGCTAAACTGGATTCTGTCCTTCTTTTCTCAGAAGGAGAGGCTATATTAAAAATGAGCTTCCAATGGGACCAGTGGCTTTTCCACCACTAGAGGGGTCTACAATTTCCCACTGACCTCAAGGCTTCCCGGTGATGAGCACCTGGTATTCCAAATAGTTTCTGTAAAATGCTGTCATTCAAATCCAGACTTGTAGGTGTGCAGGATATTCATGTGACTCTTCACTTATAAGATTGCTCTCACATTTTCCATAGCTTTAAGGAGAAAAATGGAGGAGAACGACCATCCACTGGAGTACAATCCATACTGCATGTCCAGCAGGGCACCCTGCCCTCTCATGGGACAATGGGAGCATAGGGGTTCATGCCTTCTCTTTGGCTGGCTTTAGCCTTGCTGGCTTCCCCCCAATAAAGTCTGTTGCTAACTTACACCATAGCTTGTAGAATCTTTGTACAACATGTGGGGCTACACATGGGACCATGTTAGCATAGAAAACAATGTAAGATTTATGAATGTTGAAATATAACATTACAATATATTTTATGTTGATAATAGTGGGTATTAACTTACTTAGGTTCTATTGAAAACATTTAAAAGAGTGAAGTAGGGCTTCCGCCTGCCGATGCTGGGGACGCGGGTTTGTGCCCCAGTCCGGGAAGATCCCACATGCCACAGAGCAGCTGGGCCCGTGAGCCATGGCCGCTGAGCCTGCACGTCCGGAGCCTGTGCTCCGTAACGGGAGAGGCCACAACAGTGAGAGGCCCACATACCGAAAAAGAAAAAAAGAGTAAAGTAACAGTTTTATTCTGAAATTTCAATATTAATACACAAGAGGTTGTGGATTTCAAAACAATTTAAAATTTAGGTTGAAAAATTTTAGACATAATAGATCTACAACTTATCAAAATTCTTTTAGGTGCTATGAAAACAAAAATAACTCCTGATGACCAATAATCCAAATATTTAATTTTAACTGATCATGCAAGGCAGGAGGTATGGATATGAGAAGTTTATAAACAGAAACCTGCAGAAAGACAGAAAAGATTAAGGACCACACCTTCATTGAAAAGATGAATCAGAACAAACATGTGCCAAAAAGAAGACTCTAAGGTAACTTGCCTGACTTAGTTTTAATGGTGTGTGTAAAGAGTGTATCTTCTCTTGAATTTGTAACCACAGGCTACCTCTCATGTAATTTTGGGACTGAAATAATGCTACCAATGAAATCCCCAAATCTCCAAGCTGAGTACATTGCTGAAAGTGGTTCCAGGTTGGCAGTACTCTAGACACCCAGCAGAAGCAAACAGAAATACTCTCTAGAGGAGCATACTTTAAAACCAGTCTCAAAGAATTTTCTCTTATAAATCTCTAAGGAATGTGAGCTTCAATATGAAAACAGTGTGAGATTTACATCATTATAATTGGAGTTTCAGAAAGAGATAAGAAGCATAAAAAAGTGGTAATATCCAAAGAGATAACTCTAAGAATGTTCCAGAATTGACAAGAGGCATCTATTGTCAAATTCAGGAAGCCCAAGATGCAAACTTTCAGTTACAAAATAAATGAGTCGCGGGTATGAAATGTACAGTGTAGGGAATATAGTCAATAATAATGTCATATCTTTGTATGGTGACAGATAGTAACTAGACATCATGGTGATCATTTTGTAATGTATAGAAATATCGAATCACTATGTTGTGCCCCATGAACTAACATAGTATTATAGGTCAATTATACTTCAAAAACAAACAAACTCACAGATAAAGAGATCAGAGTTTTGGTTATCAGAGGCATGCATGTTATATATGAATGTTAAAGAGAGTAAATCCTAAGAGTTCTTACCACAAGGAAAAAATATTTTTTCTATTTCTTTTATTTTGTGTTGATATGAGGTGAGGGATGCTCACTAAACTTATTTATCATTGTATTAATCACATTATGATGTATGTAAGTGAAATAATTATGCTGTATACCTTAAACTTATACAGTGCTGTATGTCAATTATATCTCAATAAAACTGGAAGACAAAAACACATATCTCAGGAATATACTGTATGGGAAAGTGGGAAAAGAAAGAGATCCTAATAGAAAGCCTTAGATATGAAAAGGAATGGTGAGCAAATAAAATAACAGGGCTGTGACAAATTTAAACACACAATGGTTGAGTAAAACAATGATCATTTCTGATAACATAACGATAACCTAACCTAACCTAACCTAACCTAACCTAACAATCTTAGGTTAGATTCTCTCATAAAAAGACGCTGGACACAATTTGAGTGCAAATTGGGAGGCAATCTCAGGAATCACTGGTAGTTTAACGGGGAACTGAGAAAGGGAAGAATATAAAGCTAATATACAGTTTGAGCAAGTAACTCGTGTGGTAACTGTGGTTCAATCCCTCTGGGGACCTTTGGGAGACTCCACAAAGCATGACTCAAAATCTATGCACCTGAGGTATAATTTAGATGAAGCATTTATCCAGTACTTGAGAGTCACCCTCAACTATTCAGCTGAGTACTGAGGTACATATATATGTGAGGAGAACTCTGAGGCTGGAGAAAGTACTACCTAAAGGTGATCACAAAGTGGTGGAACTAATTCCTTTTACCACCAGCCTGACAGGAAAAATCCGTGATTCACAGGGCATTTAGTAGACTACTAAGAATTGTCTTGACTCAGTACTAGGGAATATACAGTCCTAGACTGAGCACTGCCCTGGTCCCACCCAACAAATCATAAAAGCAAGACCCAGAAGTATCAAGCTTTTTCTAAGAAACTTAACAGCAACTCAAGAACAAATCCCAAGAATATTCACAGGAATACCCCATCAGAAAAGGTCAATTTCACATAGTCTGCCATGAAAACTTAATTATCTATTACTGCCTAAACAGTGTGACAAATTCAGTGGCTAAAAATGGTTTCTGTGCATCAGGAATCTGAGCGTGGATTGGCTAGGGACTCTATTTCAGGATCTTTCATAGGCTAAGAAGTTATCTGCCAGGTTCTGGTTATATTAAGGCTCAACTAAGAAACAACAGATTTCCAACCTCACATAGTTATTGGCATGATTCAATACAGTGCCTTGCAGGCAAATGTTGAACTGGTCGCCTTAGTTCCTCACTGTCTGTTGACCAGACGCTGCCCTCAATTTCTTGTCATATGGGCCTCTACAACATTGCAGTTTGCGTCTTCAAAGCATGTAAGCTAGCAAGGCAATATAGTCGGCTTGCAAGGTGGATGCTGCAACCTCTCATAACTTAAGTGACATTCTATCGCTTTTTCCATATTCTGTTTGTCAGAAGCTAGTCACATGGCCAGCACACACTCAGTGGGAGGGAAATATGAAAGAATGTGCGTTATGGAGGCAGAGATCTTTGGGAGTCATTTTAAGATCTGCCTACCACACAACCTAGACTTACCAAACATATAAAGGAGGAGGGAAGCATGATCAAACAAGAGGAAAGAAATCAGTCCATCAAAACCAACCCAGAACAGATGCAGTAGCAGAGAATGATGTTAAAACAGTTATTATAAAGGTACTACATATGTTCAGACATTTAGGTAGAGTGAAGAAAGATATTTGAAAAGACCAAATCTAAACTTCAAGAGAAGAAAACTGCAAGGTCTAAGATGAAAAATACATTGAGTGTATCAATGACAGACTAGGCAATGCAAAAGAAAAGTTTAGTTACTTTTAAGACATGACAGTAAGCAGTATCCAGAATGAAGCATAGACACAAAAAAATTTGAAAAAAGTGAATAGAGTACCAGTGAGCTGTGAGACAGAAAAAAAATGGATGGAATTTTTTGAAATGTGACAAAAACTCTATATCCACAGATCTGAGAATCTCAGCAAACTTCAACCAAGCAAATGACAAATTGTCAAAAAACAGTAAAGATACTGTATGTACAGACTAACAAAGATAAATATGACAACAGAAGTCTTGTCAAAATCAAGAAATGCAAGGAAAAGACAGTAAAGCAGCATCTTTAAATTACTGAGAGATAAAACCTATCAATCTTGAATTTTATAACAGAAATTTTTCATAAATTATGCTGGTATAAATATTTTTACAGATATACAAAATCTGGACTTTCTAATATATATATCTAATAGTAAAATGTATGGCAAAATTGATGGGAGAAGAGAAAGGAAAGTATACTTTTTGAGATTCTCATACTACATATGAAGTGATATATGATCACTTAAAGGTAGACTGTGGTTAAGATCAGGATGTATGGTATAATCCAGATGTTGGCATATCCAGTCCATCACCTGATTTTACAAATAAAGTTTTATCAAATTACAGTTATGCCCATTCTTTACTATCTACGACTTCATTCATGCTATAGCAGCAGAGCTAAGTAGTTACGACAGAGTCTATAGGAGTGGAAAATGAGCATTTATGTACTATTTGGTCCTTTACAGAAATAGTCTGCAATCACAGATATAAACACCAAATCAACCACTATAATAAAAAAGCCAAAGAGTTAAAACTGATACATCAACAGAGGAGATAAACGGAATTATTTAAAATGCACTTATTTAAAGTCAGAAAAATATTAAAAAGGAAACAAAGAATAAATTGTGCAAACAGAAAACAAGAACAAGATGAGAGACTTAAATATTAAATCAATAATTCTATTAAATGTAAATGTTGTAGACTCATGATTCCAACCAAGGTGGAGCTCCAGAGATCATGTTTAGTTTCCTGCCTGAAACAAAAAAAAATTATCAAAATTCATGAAACAATGGATTGTTAGACACTGGATATTAAACAAAAGGCAAGAAACAAAGGAGGTGAGCCCTATGATTGCTACAGCTTATTGCTTAGAGAGACTTTCCACGTGCTGGCCCAAGGAAGGAAAACTAAAACAGAGCCTGGCAGATTCCAGAGCTAAGCATCCCAAGAGACCAAAATGAAAAGAGTTAGGCAGAACAAGAGTATTAGCTCCTAGAATTAACTGAGTTTGGTAAGGCTGCAGCATCTAAGATCAATTTACAAAGTCAATCATATTTCTATCTTATACTAATGAACAATCAGAAATTAAATTAAAAAATACTTATAAGAAATTAAATTAAAAATACTCAGAAATTAAATTTAAAAATACTTAAATTAAAATAATACATATTTTCATACATACAAAATATGAAATACATGGGAATAAATTTGACAAAAGATGTGCAAGGCTTGTTTACTGAAAAGTACAGGCATCACAGAGAGAAATTAAATAAGACCTAAATAAAGGGAGAGATGCATGCTCAGAGGTCAAAAACCTCAATATTATTAAGATGTTAATTCTCCAACTATCGACCTATAGATTCAATGCAATTCTAATCAAAATTACAGAGGACATTTTTGAAAAATAAATTGACAAGCTTCTTTTAAATTTTACTTTGAAACGCAAAAGTCATAGACAACTAACCCAACTTTGAAAAAAACGAAAAATGTTGGAGCACTTAAAAAAAAGCTACCTTAGGAGGCTTCCGGGAAGATGGTGGAAGAGTAAGACGCGGAGATCACCTTCCTCCCCACAGATACACCAGAAATACATCTACACGTGGAAAAACTCCTACAGAACACCTACTGAATGCTGACAGAAGACCTCAGACCTCCCAAAAGGCAAGAAACCCCCCATGTACCTGGGTAGGGCAAAAAAAAAAAAAGAATAAACAGAGACACAAGGATAGGGACGGGGCCTGCACCAGTGGGAGGGAGCTGTGAAGGACGAAAGGTTTCCACACACTAGGAAGCGCCTTCGCGGGCAGAGACTGCGGGTGGCGGAGGGGGAAGCTTCGGAAACCGCGGAGGAGAGCGCAGCAACAGAGGTGTGGAGGGCAAAGTGGAGAGATTCCCGCACAGAGGATCAGGGCCAACCCGCACTCACCAGCCAGAGAGGCTTGTCTGCTCACCCGCCGGGGTGGGTGGGGCTGGAAGTTGAGTCTCAGGCTTCGGTGGGAGCGCCGGGAGAGGACTGCGGTTGGCAGCGTGAACACAGCCTGCAGGGGGTTAGTGTGCCATGGCTAGCCGGGAGGGAGTCCGGGGAAAAGTCTGGACCTGCCGAAGAGGCAAGAGACTTTTTCTTCCCACTTTCTTTCCTGGTGCGTGAGGAGAGGGGCATGAGATGCTAAAGCTGCTGCTGCCACCACCAAAAAGCCTGTGTGCGAGCACAGGTCACTATCCACACCCCCCTTCTGGGGAGCCTGTGCAACCCGCCACTGACAGGGTCCCGGGATCCAGGGACAACTCCCCCAGGAGAATGCACGGCGCACCTCAGGCTGGTGCAACGTCACGCCAGCCTCTGCCGCTGCAGGCTCGACCCGCACTCCGTGCCCCTCCCTCGCCCCGGCCTGAGTGAGCCAGAGCCCCTGAATCAGCGTCTCCCTTAACCCCGTCCTGTCTGAGTGAAGAACGGACGACCTCCGGCGACCTACACGCAGAGGCGGGGCCAAATCCAAAGCTGAGCCCTGGGAGCTGTGAGACCAAGAAGAGAAAGGGAAATCTCTCCCAGCAGCCTCAGAAGCAGTGGATTAAAGCTCCACAATCAGCTTGATGTACCCGGCATCTGTGGAATACATGAATAGATAACGAATCATCCCAAATTAAGGAGGTGGACTTTGAGAGCAAAATTTATGATTTTTTCCCCTTTTCCTCTTTTTGTGAGTGTGTATGTGTATGCTTCTGTGTGAGATTTTGTCTGTATAGCTTTGCTTCCACCATTTGTCCTAGGGGTCTATCTATCCGTTTTTTTTAAATTATTTTTTTCTTGATTATTTTTTATTTTAATAACTTTATTATATTTTATCTTAATTTATTTTATTTTACTTTATCTTCTTTCTTTCTTTTTTTCCTTCCTGCCCTCCTTCCTTCCTCTCTCCGTCCCTCCTCTTTCTTTCTTTCTTTCTCTTTCTTCTTTTTCTCCCTTTTATTCTGAGCCGTGTGGATGAAAGGCTCTTGGTGCTACAGCCAGGAGTCAGTGCTGTGCCTCTGAGGTGGGAGAGCCAACTTCAGGACACTGGTCCACAAGAGACCTCCCAGCTCCACATAATATCAAGCGATGAAAATCTCCCAGAGATCTCCATCTCAACACCAGCACCCAGCTTCACTCAATGATCAGCAAGCTACAGTGCTGGACATCCTATGCCAAACAAATAGCAAGACAGGAACACAACCCCACCCATTAGCAGAGAGGCTGCCTAAAATCATAATAAGGCCACAGACACCCCAAAACACACCACCAGAGGTGGACCTGCCCACCAGAAAGACAAGATCCAGCCTCATCCACCACAACACAGGCACTAGTCCCCTCCACCAGGAAGGCTACACAACCCACTTAACCAAACTTAGCCACTGGGGACAGACACCAAAAACAACGGGAACTATGAACCTGCAGCCTGCAGAAAGGAGACCCCAAACACAGTAAGATAAGCAAAATGATAAGACAGAGAAACACACAGAAGATGAAGGAGCAAGATAAAAACCCACCAGACCTAACAAATGAAGAGGAAATACGCAGTCCACCTGAAAAAGAATGCAGAATAATGATAGTAAAGATGATCCAAAATCTTGGAAACAGAATAGAAAAAATGCAACAAACATTTAACAAGGACCTAGAAGAACTAAAGATGAAACAAACAACGATGAACAACACAATAAATGAAATTAAAAATACTCTAGATGGGATCAATAGCAGAATAACTGAGGCAGAAGAACGGATAAGTGACCTGGAAGATAAAATAGTGGAAATAACTACTGCAGAGAAGAATAAAGAAAAAAGAATGAAAAGAACTGAGGACAGTCTCAGAGACCTCTGGGACAACATTAAATGCACCAACATTCGAATCATAGGGGTTCCAGAAGAAGAAGAGAAAAAGAAAGGGACTGAGAAAATATTTGAAGAGATTATAGTTGAAAACTTCCCTAATATGGGAAAGGAAATAGTTAATCAAGTCCATGAAGCACAGAGAGTCCCATACAGGATAAATCCAAGGAGAAATACACCAAGACACATATTAATCAAACTGTCAAAAATTAAATACAACGAAAACATATTAAAAGCAGCAAGGGAAAAACAAGTAACACACAAGGGAATCCCCATAAAGTTAACAGCTGATCTTTCAGCAGAAACTCTGCAAGCCAGAAGGGACTGGCAGGACATATTTAAAGTGATGAAGGAGACAAAACTACAACCAAGACTACTCTACCCAGCAAGGATCTCATTCAGATTCGATGGAGAAATTAAAACCTTTACAGAGAAGCAAAAGCTGAGAGAGGTCAGCACCACCAAACCAACTTTACAACAACTGCTAAAGGAACTTCTCTAGGCAAGAAACACAAGAGAAGGAAAAGACCTACAATAACAAACCCAAAACAATTAAGAAAATGGTAATAGGAACATACATATCGATAATTACCTTAAATGTAAATGGACTAAATGCTCCCAGCAAAAGACATAGATTGGCTGAATGGATACAAAAACAAGACCCATATATTGGCTGTCTACAAGAGACCCACTTCAGACCTAGAGAAACATACAGACTGAAAGTAAGGGGATGGAAAAAGATATTTTAGGCAAATGGAAACCAAAGAAAGCTGGAGTAGCAATTCTCATATCAGACATAACAGACTTTAAAATGAAGACTATTAGAAGACACAAAGAAGGACACTACATAATGTTCAAGGAATCGATCCAACAAGAAGATATAACAATTGTAAATATTTATGCACCCAACATAGGAGCACCTCAATACATAAGGCAAATACTAAAAGCCATAAAAGGGGAAATCGACAGTAACACATTCATAGTAGGGGACTTTAACACCCCACTCTCACCAATGGACAGATCCAAAATGAAAATAAATAAGGAAACACAAGCTTTAAATGATACATTAAACACAATGGACTTAATTGATATTTATAGGATATTCCACCCAAAAACAACAGAATACACATTTTTCTCAAGTGCTCATGGGACATTCTCCAGGATAGATCACATCTTGGGTCACAAATCAAGCCTTGGTATATTTAAGAAAATTGAAATT
Organism: Globicephala melas; assembly: GCF_963455315.2. Classification (NCBI taxonomy): domain Eukaryota; kingdom Metazoa; phylum Chordata; class Mammalia; order Artiodactyla; family Delphinidae; genus Globicephala; species Globicephala melas. The sequence goes on along the minus strand of NC_083327.1, from coordinate 48,718,394 downwards.
GTATCAAGTATCTTTTCCAACCACAACGCTATGAGACTAGATATCAATTACAGGAAATGATCTGTAAAAAATACAAACACATGGAGGCTAAACAATACACTACTTAATAACGAAGTGATCACTGAAGAAATCAAAGAGAAAATCTAAAAATACCTAGAAACAAATGACAATGGAGACACAACGACCCAAAACCTGTGGGATGCAGCAAAAGCAGTTCTAAGGGGGAAGTTTATAGCAATACAAGCCCACCTTAAGAAGCAGGAAACATCTCGAATGAACAACCTAACCTTGCACCTCAAGCAATTAGAGAAAGAAGAACAAAAAAACCCCAAAGCTAGCAGAAGGAAAGAAATCATAAAAATCAGATCAGAAATAAATGAAAAAGAAATGAAGGAAACAATAGCAAAATCTATGGGATTCTATGGGATGCGGCAAAAGCAGTTCTAAGAGGGAAGTTTATAGCAATACAATCCTACCTTAAGAAACAGGAAACATCTTGAATAAACAACCTAACCTTGCACCTAAAGCAATTAGAGAAAGAAAAACAAAAAAACCCCAAAGTTAGTAGAAGGAAAGAAGTCATAAAAATCAGATCAGAAATAAATGAAAAAGAAATGAAGGAAATGATAGCAAAGATCAATAAAACTAAAAGCTGGTTCTTTTGAGAAGATAAACAAAATTGATAAACCATTAGCCAGACTCAGCAAGAAAAAAAGGGAGAAGACTCAAATCAATAGAATTAGAAATGAAAAAGGAGAAGTAACAACTGACACTGCAGAAATACAAAAGATCATGAGAGATTACTACAAGCAACTCTATGCCAATAATATGGACAATCTGGAAGAAATGGACAAATTGTTAGAAATGCACAATCTGCCAAGACTGAATCAGGAAGAAATAGAAAATATGAACAGACCAATCACAAGCACTGAAATAGAAACTGTGATTAAAACTCTTCCAACAAACAAAAGCCCAGGACCAGATGGCTTCACAGGCGAATTCTATCAAACATTTAGAGAAGAGCTAACACCTATCCTTCTTAAACTCTTCCAAAATATAGCAGAGGGAGGAACACTGCCAAACTCCTTCTACGAGGCCACCATCACCCTGATACCAAAACCGGACAAGGATGTCACAAAGAAAGAAAACTACAGGCCAATATCACTGATGAACATAGATGCAAAAATCCTCAACAAAATACTAGCAAACAGAATCCAACAGCACATTAAACGGATCATACATCATGATCAAGTGGGGTTTATTCCAGGAATACAAGGATTCTTCAATATACGCAAATCAATCAACGTGATACACCATATTAACAAATTGAAGGAGAAAAACCATACAATCATCTCAATAGATGCAGAGAAAGCTTTTGACAAAATTCAACACCCATTTATGATAAAAACCCTGCAGAAAGTAGGCATCGAGGGAACTTTCCTCAACATAATAAAGGCCATATATGACAAACCCACAGCCAACTTCATCCTCAATGGTGAAAAACTGAAAGCATTTCCACGAAGATAAGGAAAAACGACAAGGTTGCCCACTCTCACCACTCTTATTCAACATAGTTTTGCAAGTTTTAGCTACAGCAATCAGAGAAGAAAAGGAAATAAAAGGAATCCAAATTGGAAAAGAAGTAAATCTGTCACTGTTTGCAGATGACATGATACTATACATAGAGAATCCTAAAGATGCTACCAGAAAACTACTAGAGCTAATCAATGAATTTGGTGAACAGAAATCTCTCGCACTTCTATACACTAATGATGAAAAATCTGAAAGTGAAATCAAGAAAACACTCCCATTTACCATTGCAACAAAAAGAATAAAATACCTAGGAATAAACATACCTAAGGAGACAAAAGACCTGTATGCAGAAAATTATAAGACACTGATGAAAGAAATTAAAGATGATACAAATAGATGGAGAGATACAATGTTTCTGGATTGGAAGAATCAACATTGTGAAAATGACTCTACTACCCAAAGCAATCTACAGATTCAATGCAATCCCTATCAAACTACCACTGGCAGTTTTCACAGAACTAGAACAAAAAGTTTCACAATTTGTATGGAAACACAAAAGACCCTGAATAGCCAAAGCAATCTTGAGAACGAAAAACGGAGGTGGAGGTATCAGGCTCCCTGACTTCAGACTATACTACAAAGCTACAGTAATCAAGACAGTATGGTACTGGCACAAAAACATAAAGATAGATCAACGGAACAGGATAGAGAGCCCAGAGATAAACCCACGCACATATGGTCACCTTATCTTTGATAAAGGAGGCAGAAATGTACAGTGGAGAAAGGACAGCCTCTTCAATAAGTGGTGCTGGGAAAACTGGACAGATACATGTAAAAGTATGAGATTAGACCACTCCCTAACACCATACACAAAAATAAGCTCAAAATGGATTAAAGACCTAAATTTAAGGCCAGAAACTATCAAACTCTTATAGGAAAACACAGGCAGAACACTCTATGACATAAATCACAGCAAGATCTTTTTTGACCCACCTCCTAGAGAAATGGAAATAAAAACAAAACAAATGGGACCTAATGATACTTCAAAGCTTTTGCACAGCAAAGGAAACCATAAACAAGACCAAAAGACAACCTTCAGAATGGGAGAAAACATTTGCAAATGAAGCAACTGACAAAGTATTAAAATCCAAAATTTATAAGCAGCTCATGCAGCTCAATAACAAAAAAACAAACAACCCAATCCAAAAATGGGCAGAAGACCTAAATAGACAGTTCTCCAAAGAAGATATACAGACTGCTAACAAACACATGAAAGAATGCTCATCATTAATCATTAGTGAAATGCAAATCAAAACTACAATGAGTATCATTTCACACCAGTCAGAATGGCCATCATCAAAAACTCTAGAAACAATAAATGCTGTAGAGGGTGTGGAGAAAAGGGAACCCTCCTGCACTGTTGGTGGGAATGTAAATTGATACAGCCACTGTAGAGAACAGTATGGAGGTTCCTTGAAAAACTACAAATAGAACTACCATAAGACCCAGCAATCCCACTACTGGGCATACACCCTGAGAAAACCATAATTCAAAAAGAGTCATGTACAAAAATGTTCATCGCAGCTCTATTTACAATAGCCGGGAGATGGAAACAACCTAAGTGTCCATCATCGGATGAATGGATAAAGAAGATATGCCACATATATACAATGGAATATTACTCAGCCATAAAAAGAAATGACATTGAGCTATTTGTAATGAGGTGGATAGACCTAGAGTCTGTCATACAGAGTGAAGTAAGTCATAAAGAGAAAGACAAATACCATATGCTAACACATATATGGAATTTAAGAAAAAAAATGTCATGAAGAACCTAGGGGTAAGACAGGAATAAAGACACAGACCTACTAGAGAATGGACTTAAGGATATGGGGAGTGGGAAGGGTGAGCTGTGACAGGGCGAGAGAGAGTCATGGGCATATACACACTAACAAACGTAGTAAGGTAGATAGCTAGTGGGAAGCAGCCGCATAGCACAGGGAGATCAGCTCGGTGCTTTGTGACCACCTGGAGGGGTGGGGTAGGGAGGGTGGGAGGGAGGGAGACGCAAGAGGGAAGAGATATGGGAACATATGTATATGTATAACTGATTCACTTTGTTATAAAGCAGCAACTAACACACCATTGTAAAGCACATACTTTATACTCCAATAAAGATGTAAAAAATAAATAAATAAAGGCTATTCCCATCCAAAAAAAGAAAAAAGCTACCTTATCTCAACAGTTATAAAGCTATGGTAATAAAAATTGTGTGGGTCACATATTAAAAGAAACATCAATGGAACAGAATAGAACTATATATAAAAGTCAGCTGATTGTTGAGAAAGATGTGAAATTGATTCAATGGGAAAGATAATCCAATCAAATTATTTTGACCTGTGCAAAACAAAACTTCCATAATTACCTCTTTCACACAAATACAGAAACTGACTCATAATCAATCACAAGACTCTATATAAGATTTTAAAACTACAAAATTTCTAGGAGAGAATACAAGAACAAATCTTAGAAACCTTAGGTTTGGAAAAGATTTCTTAAATATATACCAAAAAGATTGGATTTATAAAAGAAAAATTCAGTAGATTGTTAATCAAAAAAAAATTTTTTTTGCTCTTCAAAAGAGACCACTAAAAAAATAAGAAGACAAGCCACAACCTCAAAGAAAATATTTGCAAAACTCATATATGACATAGGATTTGTATCAAGAATATATGAAGAGGTCTTATAATTGAGTAATTAGAAAATAAACACAATAAAAATAAATAGGCACAGAATTTGAGTAGGTATTTCACCAAGGAAATTATATGGAAGGTGCTATGGACTGAACTGTGTCCCCTACAAAATTCGTATGTTGAAGCCTTAACTCCCAATGTGGCTCTATTTGGAATAAGGAAATAACTAAGGTTAAATTAGATCATAAAATGGAACCCTGATCTATTAGAATTAGTGTTCTTTTTGTAAGAGGAGAACAGAGAGCTCACTCCCTCTCTCCCTGCCATGTGAGGACACAGCAAAAGGTAATTTTCTGCACCCCAAGAAGAGAGCTCTCACTGGACACCAAATCAGTTGGCACCTTGATTTTGGACTTCCCAATTTCCAGAACTATGAAAAATAAATTCCTGTTGTTTAAGCCACCTGGTCTATGATGTCTTGTTATGACTGCCCAAGCAGACTAAGACAGAGGGAAAATAAGCACAACAAGACATATTTAACATCATTTGTCATTAAGGAAATAAAACTGCAAGAGATATGAGTACACACACCAAAATGGCTCAAATTAAAAACACTGACCTGACCAAGTGTAAAAAATGTTGTGGAGTAACTAGTAACTAGTCTCAAGCCTGCTAGGTTAACTCTTTCCTGCACATAGCCCAAACCAAAGAACTTGAAAAATCAATGACTTAGTGAATTTTACCTATAAGGGCTTGCATGTATTAATGTGTTTCTACTGTAAGTCAATGTTATTACTTCATAAAATTTTGACTTTAAGTATGTTAATTTACTACCTTAATTTATCACACTCAAAATTTTACTCTTTCGACCAACAGAGATAAAAGCAAATTAAAAATGACAGATATTCAAAAGTGCATTTATCTTTTTATGGGAATTTGATATTATTTTTGTATTTATAGTGGAATTTTTAGTATTCATTCTAGAATTTGCAGTTCCCAAACAAATTCAGAAATCTTCAAGGACTTCTGAGTCACACAAAGCTTTTTTTCCTTTTTTTAAAAAAAAAATGTATTTTATTGAAGTATAGTTGATTTACAATGTTGTGTTAATTTCTACTGTACAGCAAAGTGACTCTGGTATGTATGTATGTATGTGTGTGTATATATATATATATACACACACATTCTTTTTTATATTCTTTTCCATTATGGGTTATCTCAGGATATTGGATATAGTTCCCTGTGCTATACAGTAGGACCTTGTTTATCCATTCTATATATAATATTGCAGTTTGCATCTGCTAATCCCAAACTCCCAGTTCATCCCTCCCCCCCTCACCCTCTGCCTTGGCAACCACGAGTCTGTTCTCTATGTGTGACTCACACAAATCTTGACAGTACTCAACATCCATATCCTGTCCTTCCCAAAACTTTTCTCTCATTTATCTTATGATACAGAACAAATATTTTTGAATATGAGGCAATTTATATCTACCTATTAGAGTGTACCATATGCTTCTTGAAATATTTCTTTGCATATGATTTTTATTTTTTCCCTAGCAGTTACTAAAATTCCAGAAATTTTAATGTATTTCCCTCCCCAATCTTAAGAATCACCCCAAGTAAGAAATGTTTCCATTTTGTTTCTCCAAAGTATGGGTTCATAGTAAAGCCTTAGGATGCTTAAATGTCTTCACATGTAATCCTGCTCACACTTCCCAATCCAGATGGTCATATCTTCACATTTAATGAGAAAAATGGTGATGTTTAAGTATTGGGTATGTCAGAGAATTACTTTGTGGAGAGAAATACAATTTCTCTTAAAGTGGCAGGTAAAAATAGAAAGCATGGCATTTATCAATCACAATAACAATCACTGAACTTTAGAAAATGAAACAAGGGGACAGACAAAGCTCTTAAAATAAATAAAAATATATAAACTATTCAGAAGTAATTGAACAAACTATGTATGCAGGTGCTTTTGGAATTCAATCAAATACTATTTTTTTTAAACAGTTGTTAAGTATTTGAATAACTAGAATTAGGTGGATGTTGGGGCAACCTCATAGAAGTGTATAATGGTTAAGCATCTTCTTAAGGTAATTTATTTTTTGAGAAAATTTTGCATTGTGGAAGCATAGAAATATTTATAGTCTTTTAAATCAGGGACTGCTCACTTACTGACAGTGAGTCAACTTCAAAGATTTTTTTTCTTTGTCATTAACGACTTTGGGGATGGCTGAAGGCCATTAAAATAGTCACATTTTAAATCCCTGGTAGGCTTTCTAATTACCTCTGCTCTCTCAATTGCTGCAGTTTTAAAACATATTGTATTTCCTTCACTTTTACAGAGCTGTCATAAAACAATGTGTCCATGTCTAAAATGCAGTAATGAAGGGGTAGATCAGTGGCCATAAGCAATTTGGAATTCCACTGTAATTTACAGTCATATAACTGAGCCATTTGAATTGGATCTTTCGAACTAATGCTATAGCTATCTTATTATATGGTTCCAAATAATGTGACAGGCTATCATTTGTCTCAATAAATTGTTGGCAATTATGACTGACAAGCAGATTAGAATAAAGCCAGAAGCAGAAATATCTAATAAACAAGGACTACTACTTATGAATATAATTGTGCAGTTTTCAGTTTCCAGTAACCCAAGGACTAGAATAACAGACCCAGGAGTGTGGTAAGAAGTTCATCATAAAAGCTGTCATTTTGTTATTGCATCTGGAGGTACAACCCAATTTTTTCAATGATAATATCTCTATGCAGTATGAAATGTTGTATAATAAAAATAATAAATCGCACTGTTATCTTTGTATCACTGGGTCACTTAGCAAGAAATAAAACCAGAGAAGCCTAAGTAAAGAGTAGAAACCGTATTGTTCCAAAAGTCAGAATAATTTCCTTCATTCTGTTTAAATTGCTCATATAAAAATAAAGTTGATTTGTATTATGATCATAAACTTCCCTTAAAGAAGAGATTAAAGCTATGCTGAGGCTGCTTGTTTGAGCATATGCAATGCCTTGCTTAATATACAAATATTTCATTTCTTGACTAAATTCACAAATACAATGTCCCTTATTGAAAGACATTTTCAAATTCATTCGGAGAGAAAAGTTTCATTTCCAATATATGGCCTACCTTTCTCAACAGAAATCATCTAAATATATTCTTTGATTTCTTAATTACCAGGAAGTAAGATACTGTAAGTTTTTCTTTGACTTGTCTGTGCCAGAACTATCTCTCTAATCTATATCACACATCTTTCCGCCTCACTCCTTTAGCTTTAGCCACAGTGGAAACACCAAGCTATTCCGTGGGCTTTGCACTTGCTCTTGCCTCTAGTTGGAACGTTCTTTCTCACATATTTGCCTAACTTGGTCCCTGATTTCATTCAGGCCTCTGCTGGAAGGCTCCCTCCTTAGAAAGAGACTTCCTGATAATCCTGTCTGAAATATAATATTGCTATCATTCCTCAACCCCTTACTTTGCTACTTTTTAAAATTGACATTGTTTTGAACAGGGTTCCCATGACCAACAATTCATTCAGTAATTTGCTGCAAGGCCTTGCAGGACTGGAAGTAGTCATTCTCAAGGTTATAGTTTATTACATTAAAAGTTTACAGAGCAGGTTCAACAAGGAAAAACGATGAATCAGGTGGTGTCTGGAGGAGATCAGGTGCAGGCTTCTGAAGTTTGCTCCCTTAGGGGTCATACAAGATACACTTATTCCTCTAGCAATGAACTGAAACAACACACATGAGACGTTTCTGTCCAGGGATGCCAGCTTGAGCCTCAGAATCCAGGCTTCATATAGAGGGCTGCTCACACAGGCACATAGCACTTGTGCAAGCAGCCAGCCATAATTACTGAAATTCCAGACCCAGGAGGAAAGCAAGAGTCCACCATATATCATATTGCTTCCACAAAAAAAGCTGGTACAGTACGGTTCAGTGCCACAGGCACTGAAAACAACCTTACCAATTGGTAGCACAGGGACTTTTCCAAAGGTTAAGTTCCCAGGGCCAACCAGGGGTCACCCACACAAGCAAGCTCTCGTGAAGTTAGAAGAGGGGAGCAACATCAGGTCCACTACATTAACTCTTCTCTGGTGAGGAACTTTATCACCACTTGACCTATTATATGTGTATTAGTTTATTAGTTTAAATGTCTACCTCTCCTGCTAGACTCTAAACTCCATGAGGACAGGGACTTTGTCTCTTTTGTTCAACACCATTATCTCTTATGTTTAGGACAGTGAGTGGTATAGAGGAGTCATTTCAAAGTACTTATTAAATGCAAAAAAGGAATGAACACTCATTGACCTCAGCTTGGTAGGATATATAATATGAAAGACGAAAAAGGGATAAAGATATTGCAGAAGAAGGGGATGTTGGGAGTGATGATTTTATACGTATTGGAAAAGAGATGTGAGTACTTGTGCCTCATTTTGCTCCAAAAAAATAAAGTGAAAATTCAATGCCAGGAAGTAACCTAAACAAAGTAGGTAACAATAATGAAATGTTAGGAAATGGGAGGTGATTATTAGAAGAAAAGGGAACAGCTGTTCACCATATTTTCTGAAATGAGAAAATGGGCTTTAATTTCAAGTTAAATTCATATATGACAAAAGAAAAATGGTTAGGGATGTCAGGGAGCTAAAGTACTTACAGTGAGAGGCTTGAAATCTTTATAGAAACCATTACAGAAAGAAAATATCACTTTTTATCCTGGGGTCTTTAGCTCTGATTTTACCACATTATGGAGTAGACTAACTGATGCTTTTCAAGACCTCTTCAGATCAGAGATTACTGAAATATTCCCATTCCGTCTTCCAACACTGGCTGTATATATGATAAATATTATTCAGGAATGCATAAGGCATAAAGAAGCATAAAATGCATAGTTCCTCATAGTTTGAGATAAAAAGCAATTTTGAAATTTTGCACAGATATTTCTTTGCTTTTTCAAACTCTGATGTTAATTTATGCTTACTGAAACAAAATACGATGTCTTTGCTGAATCTTGAGTTTAAGGATGTGAGGTGTAAATGATGGAAGAAACTAAATGAAGTAAAATAAGGGATAAAGAAAACTGATGTGCATCTCACAAAAAGTCACATAATTAAAAAAATAAAAAATGATAAATTGCAAATATTGGAAGAAAATAACCTTTATAATTATTGTAGTTGAAAAATAGGACACATGCTATTATATGGATAATTTAGATGTGTTCCATAAATATTATTGATATTGCTATCTATATTTTTTTTTGTAAAAGTAATCTCAGTGAATTTTACCAAGAACTGTTTGATATAACCTACACTTAAAGAAGATAACAATAAAAAGCAGTTTTTAAGGCATCTTAAGAATGTCGAGATTTTATCTACCTGTGTGGATTCTTCTAAAAGTTATTAAAAAACAAAAGAAAAACTGTAAACCTTTCACAAAAGTGCACATTAGAGGTGGGTGATAAAAAGCAAAAATCCCTGAGCTGTTTTGAAGACATCCCTCATACCTAAACACAATGAAGCAGAACAAATGAACTTTCAGCCTTTCCTTGGAAAGAATGAATGATCAGCGATAAGCAACATTTCACAGGAAATACCTTAGTAAGAGAACAGAGAATGCAAGTCTCCTATAGCCCTCAAACATTCACTCCTCAACACCTTTCATCCATTATGCCTCCTGTTTCACTCCCTTTAATTGCAAGCACAAGTTAAACTCTTTTCCTTAAAAAATAGTCCAGAGTCTAGGAACACACAAAGAGAATAAATATAGATTCCTCAAATTAACAGAATAAAAACTTCCCTTTATCCTGTCCGAAGTTGAATATTTTATAAAGACAGTGGTAATTAGGATTGGTGGTGTGTACTTTGTGGGTATGGGCTGTTTCTTAAATGTCAATCTGATTGAAAGTGCTGATTTATAAATACACGAAAAGGTATAATGCACATTTTATGCTGTCAAACTAATTAAACCTTGTGGCCACAAGGACTGGTCCTGGTCAGTCTGGGGATAAAACGTGGTCAAGAAAAATAACTTGACTAATTAGAAAAAATCATTACACGTATTTGCATGCTCCTGGAACAAAAGATGCTGTTCTAGGAAAGAAGTTGTATAGAGATGATGTGGAAAACCCACATTCCCTTCATTTTGATCATTAATAAACACTATTGGGCATCTCATGAGAATAAAGATTTGCCTACTGGCCTGATTCTGAGGATAATTAAATTCTGCATACCTAAAATTGCTCTCTGATTCCAGCTTGGAGAAGTCATTTCTTTTCTATTATGTACTGCTGTTCTAGGCTCTGTAACTCTAGTCGTTCAGCTCAGAGATAATTGCCTTTCAGTGGTGGGCAAAGTATTATTATGCTTCATATGCTACATAGTAAAACACTTTTATATGAAAATTTTTATCATTAATATAGATCTTTTGTTCTATTTTCTAGAATGATATAGTTGAGAATATGTATTTACTACATCTTGAGGAAACAAAAATCAGCTAAATTTGCAACATGGTAAATATTTTATAACTCTCATATATATTTGATATAACCAAAATAAGTTATGTGAACAACCACATCAAATATGAATCATTTCCCTAAGAATTTAATATATTAATCAATTGCATTACATTTTTTTGATAGGAGTGTTTAATATCAGATTCTCATCCTTCAAACATCACTGGTGTAGAATCTAGTTCACAGCAGCATCCTTGTTTTCTTCCTTAATTCAAACCAAGACTGATTTGAAGAGAGAAACCAGTTTTTCCTCCCAACAGCCCTCTTTCTCATTTCTATTTAAAGCAGAAACTATTACTCTCAGCAAAGTTAAAGCAAATGAGTAATGAGAAGAGTCTGGCAAGGCTGTTTCTTTGTGCTTGCAGTTCGTTATTAGCGCCTTGTCTGCCATTCCACCTTGTCTGGCATATGTTGCTATATGCCAGTATCTAGTTATGATGCTCCCCTGCCTGAAGTCTTTGGCATTATTGAGAGTGAAGTGTAAGTCTGAACATTCTAGCATCACGCAGTTAATTGACCAGGTGCATCTCATTAGAATGATTGGCAGATACATGATGGAGCATTGGTGGGAACAGTGGTAACTGAGAAGTCCAGCCACCTAAACAACAGAGCAAGTTCTCCTATCTTCACCACTTTTCTCTTATCATCCAAGAGCTGTGCTGAGCAGACCACTGACATGTCTGCCTCCTGATGGAAGCATATACTGAATATCCGGGTTTAAAATCCAAAAATGGTATAAAGTTTGGTTTATATAAGTATAATTAAATGGAAGCTTTGTGATTATACTTGCTATTCTCCCCAAGAGTATTACCCCCATGCTATTGAAAGTCTGATAAAGTACCACGGCATGAAATTACACTATGTTCTTAATTCCACAAATGTATGTGTTGCCTAGTTTCAATTCCATTTTGCTTTGAAATTCAGTTTCATCTAAATCATAGGTTAAAGGGGACATTGAAAAGCAGTTTTATTATATTTCTAAGTTTCCAACAAAGTTAATGAAGCTCGATACTTCAGTTTGAAAATGAAGGAAAAAAAGTATGTTATTGTAGTTTCATTTTTAAACTGCTGCATAGAGCCAGGAGAAATTATTATAATATCCACATCCTATACACAAACACATACTAATTTTATGAAATTCCTTCCTTTAAAAAATTTTTAATATACATTTTGTTAGTACCTACCATCTAGGGACAAAGCAGTCTTGAATGCAAAATGCCTTGTAGAATAAGATGCATGTTCTTAAAAAATTTATTCAGAATAGCAAATAATTTTACTCTGCTACTTTTATTCAGATTTCTAATGAGGTTTCTGGGGATATCTACTTTCTTACATTTATGGTAAAAACATATTTGCACTTAATGTAACCATGATTTTTTAAAAATCAGAAAATTCGGGCTTCCCTGGTGGCGCAGTGGTTGAGAGTCCGCCTGCCGATGCAGGGGACACGGGTTCGTGCCCCGGTCTGGGAAGATCCCACATGCCGCGGAGCGGCTGGGCCCGTGAGCCATGGCCGCTGAGCCTGCGCGTCCCGAGCCTCTGCTCCGCAACGGGAGAGGCCACGACAGTGAGAGGCCCGTGTACCACAAATAAAGGGAGAAAAAAAAATCAGAAAATTCATGTACATATTGTTAGTGTTTCACAATATGAATTGGAAATAAGTAAGAGCAGCTTATACTCAAATTTCACCACCTCTTTATGGACAACTTTGAAGACAGTAAGATTCAGAAGGGTATTCATTAAAACTATCCATCACATTCAAAACCCTTGATTTACACAGTGCTAGTTTCCAGAACAAAGAAATCACAAAGGGGATGAACATTTCACATGCTCTATTTATCAGCTGAGTGAGGGCCTTAAATATCATGATTTTGTCAGTAAAACACGAGAAGATGCTCTCCTGAGTTCTGTTCCTGCTCATCTAGATGTCAACAAAATACTAGAATTATCATTATGAGTCTCTGACAACTATTATAAATGAACCAGAATTTGGAATCACAATGGTAAAGTTTTTTCACAGGATCTACTCAAGTTGATGCCCAAATCAACATATATACCTTATTTTATTCTCACTGGTATAAGACAGCAGAATGAGACAGGTATCCAAAAGGTCAACCATATTGTTTCTTGAGTTTTAGAAACTATACTGAGTTTTTGAGTAATTTTGGATGCCCAGTAGGTTTTTAAACTTAGGTGATTTAACCAATAAAACATTGGTGGTCAGGTTTGTTCATGTGAACTTGGACAGATATTATTTTTGCTGAAACATATTACCATTTTATTTCCCTAAAGAAACCTCTAACATAGTCTGAATTACAAATGATATGATGTGATGTTGGTGATCAGCCTCTAAACAATACAGGATGGGAGCAGTGGATGGCATGTAGATGGGACACAGCTAGCCAGAGACAGATATTTTATACTCTTCTGTCCCCTTTCATATGTGTCTGAAATCCTCCTGAATAAACATTTTTTAAAAACAATCTTCTACCTTAGGGGTTGCAAACTGGTGGTCGCATGCTGGCTCTGGTCAGCCAACATTTGACCCACACAGTGCTTGAAAACTGGGAAAACCCACATAATAATCAGAGTTTCCAGATTTTCTTAAAAACTAAGATGTGGCAACGAGACAGTATTCCCTCATAATAAACACTTGAATAGTGCAGATAGCAGCCGCTTCCTGTAAGAAAGGACATGCATTTGCTGTAGCCCTGGAGCTCCCTAAGCCCTGGAGCTCCCTAAGTGTTATGTCTGACTGACATCACTTACGTGCATTGTCTCCCTGGCTCTTGAAACCACTTGAAAGTTTAAGTCAGGGAAAGATTTTTCACTTTCTTGTTGAAAGATGCTGCTACTGAGAACCATTCAGTTTTTTATTATGAAGAATACAGGCTCAATGTTACAATCTTTTAATTTTCAAGGAAATCTAGAAACTCAGGTTATATGATATTTCCCAGTTTACAAATAGTGTCCGGGTCAAATATCAGTCACAAAAGTGACGAGTAAATGAGAATATTTTCCAGTGTTCTTAGAGGCATACCCAAATCAATTTGATTGTCTATGAAAGGGCTAAAAATCAAATGCAATGGAGAATACCAAGAAGTTATTTTAGGTCCTGAAATACAGAAGAGAACAACCTTCCTCCTTACCATCCAAGATTTACATGGTGTGCATGAGAGCTTTTATATCAGTTATTTACTCATTGAGGATTTGTGGTAACTGAAGTGGTTTATTCCTGAGCTTAAATGTTAATCTTGCTATGCTTCAGTCAAAATTTAATCAGCTACTCTGACTGCAGTGACATAATCACATACATATACACACAACACGCACACACCTTACTGCATATTAAAATATATTTTCCATATCAAGAAACTGTAAATCAAGAATATAAAAGTGACAGGAAAAGAAAGAAATATACCAGTGTTGCAGTGAACAGAAGTAAAACAAGAAAAATGAGTTATAGATGTCATTATATATCATTTATGTTTAAAAGAACTTTTTGTAACATGAATATTCAACTACAAAGCCTTGTTATAAATCAGCCATCATCAGTGAGAGATTTATCTTGCTTGCCTGTGTAATATCATAACTCATTGCTTTATGGGAAGAAAACCATAGAGTAAATTGCTGAATTCATTAAAAACTTATATATTACTGTCTAGGAAAAGACCAATTGACTGAAAACTGCTAAACCAGCTAATAGTCAATTCTTTCACATAGAAATATTTTAATGAGCCTTTATTAAAATAGGTATTTCAGATGCAGTTACAAGAGATAAAATTATGCCATGTCAGGTTAACAATCTGTTATAGTTCACAGCATAATTTTTTGGGAGTTCAACATAAATACAGTGTTTTCTAAAATTTGGTGGTGAAGATTTTTATGCCATCCAGGCTGAGGGACTTTTCTCACTGAAGGAGTATGTATAGACAGGGAATTTCAGTACCAACACTGAACCCCATGCTTACGTTTGGATTAGGCCTACTCACTGTGTACTTTAAGTTTTATTCTCTGGCCATTGGGTCCAGGGAAACCCATTAGTATTTTTTTTTAAGATGTTGGAGGTAGGAGTTTATTTATTAATTAATTTATTTGTGCTGTGTTGGGTCTTCGTTTCTGTGTGAGGGCTTTCTCTAGTTGTGGCAAGCGGGGGCCACTCTTCATCGCGGTGCGTGGGCCTCTATCGCGGCCTCTCTTGTTGCGGAGCACAGGCTCCAGACCGCAGGCTCAGTAGTTGTGGCTCACGGGCCTAGTTGCTCCGCGGCATGTGGGATCCTCCCAGACCAGGGCTCAAACCCGTGTCCCCTGCATTAGCAGGCGGATCCTCAACCACTGCACCACCAGGAAAGCCCCCCATTAGTATTTTGATTAGAAGGAGAGTGAAAGAGCTACAGGGTAGGTTTCTATGTATCCACTCAAGGAAATGAAAGAAATGCCAACCATGAAAACTTCCCCTCCCAGTTTACATAGTTCAAATGGCATTTATAGGGAGATATGTAACTCTTTTTGAATGTCATGCAGCTCCCTGAACAGACTTTTTAAAAAACAGTCATTCACTTCATACAAGCTAGTCTCTTTTTCTAGACTACTAAAGAAAATATTAAAAATTTACTTAGACTGTAGTACAAATAATTGTTTATGTTTAGTTGGAATTAAATCACTAATACATGTGTGCTATGACTACTTTTGCCTCTGCTGAAACCTAGAAATTGGGAAAAGACAACTGAAAAGGTAACTTCCAGGGTTAAATTAATAAAATATGGCTTTGATGTAGCAAAGATTTTAAGCTAAGCCGTCACTTGCTCTTTTCCATAACAAGGTAAGGTTACCTTAGTAGATGTATACAAATCTGTTAGGTACATCTTATAGGAGCAATTGGGAAGCAATTAAACTTTCAGTATGATGTACTAGTTTCAAAGCTGGATTTTTTTCTCCCAGAAGTTCCACTTTCTTTCTTCACCAATGCCAATCCTCACACTTTGAAAATGGTTTTTTAATTATCAGAATCATTAAGAAATGAGCTGCTACTTCAATCTTCTTAACAATGCTTATGAATTTTCTCATAGAGTGTACCTACAAAAGCCAAGGATAGGTATCTGAAATATCTTCAGTGGCTATCAGGATCAGATGTATTCATGGTTTTTAACTTAGCTAGAGACATAGCATGTTTAATTCTCCTGACTTTCTATCCATCCTCAGAAAAGACCAGCAGGCAATTTCAATGAGCTAAAGATAAGGATCATATTACACTGTTTATAGTCCTCATACATTTTCTGTTACTTTGTTTTACAATTTTGCCCCAAATAATGGTTATATAATTTTTTGGCCCCATCTATCATGGAAGATACTGTTTTGAAGGGATTTTGTTTTTCTAAATTCAGGGCTGATAATACTACTGACAGTAACCTCACTGGGCTGCCCACAAGCACTGAATTGGGAAGACATTAATTCTGCCACTTACATTTAAAATGGACCAGAAAGTTCACCGTGTCACTGAGTCTGCGTCTTTAATCCTGTTCTGCCCCTAGGTTCTTCAGAACCTTTTTTTTTTTTTTAGATTCCATATATATGTGTTAGCATATGGTATTTGTTTTCTTCTTTCTGACTTACTTCACTCTGTATGACAGTCTCTAGGTCCATCCACCTCACTACAAATAACTAAATTTTCTTTCTTTTTATGGCTGAGTAATATTCCATTGTATATATGTGCCACTTCTTCTTTATCCATTCATCTGTCGATGGACACTTAGGTTGCCTCCACGTCCTGGCTATTGTAAACAGAGCTGCAGTGAACACTGTGGTACATGACTCTTTTTGAATTATGGTTTTCTCAGGGTATATGCCCAGTAGTGGGATTGCTGGGTGGTATGGTAGTGCTATTTTTAGTTTTTTGAGGAACCTCCATACTGTTCTCCACAGTGGCTGTATCAATTTACATTCCCACAAACAGTGCAAGAGGATTCCCTTTTCTCCACACCCTCTCCAGCATTCACTGTTTGTAGATTTTTTGATGATGGCCATTCTGACTGGTGTGGGGTGATACCACATTGTAGTTTTGATTTCAATTTCTCTAATAATTAGTGATGTTGAGCATCTTTTCATGTGTTTGTTCCCAATATGTATACCTTCTTTGGAGAAATGTCTATTTAGGTCTTCTCTCCATTGTTTGTTTCTTGACATTGAGCTTCATGAGTTCCCTCTATATTCTGGAGATTAATCCATTGTCAGTTGCTTCATCTGCAAATATTTTCTCCCATTCTGAGGGCTGTCTTTTCGTATTGTTTATGGTTTCCTTCCTTTGCTGTGCAAAAGCTTTTAAGTTTCATTAGGTCCCATTTGTTTATTTTTGTACTTTATTTCCATTTCTCTAGAAGGTGGGTCAAAAAAGATCTTGCTGTGATTTATGTCAGAGGGGGTTATGCCTCTTTTCCTGTAAGAGTTTTATACTGTCTAGCCTTACATTTAGGTCTTTAATCCATTTTGAGTTTATTTTTGTGTATGGTGTTAGGGAGTGCTCTAATTTCATTCTTTTACATGTAGCTGTCCAATTTTCCCAGCCACTTATTGAAGAGACTGTCTTTTCTCCATTGTATATTCTTGCCTCCTTTATCAAAGATAAGGTGACCATATGTGTGTGGGTTTATCTCTGAGCTTTCTATCCTGTTCCATTGATCTATATTCCTATTTTTGTGCCAGTACCATATTGTCTTGATTACTGTAGCTTTGTAGTATGGTCTGAAATCAGGGAGCCTGATTTCTCCAGCTCCGTTTTTTTTTCTCAAGATTGTCTTGGTTATTGGGGGTCGTTTGTGTTTCTGTACAAATTGTGAAATATTTTGTTTTAGTCCTGTGAAAAATGCCATTGGTAGTTTGACAGGGATTGCACTGAATCTGTAGATTGCTTTGGGTAGTATAATCATTTTCACAATGTTGATACTTCCAATCCAAGAACATGGTATATCTCTCCATCTGTTGTATCATCTTTAATTTCTTTCATCAGAGTCTTATAGTTTTCTGCATACAGGTCTTTTGTCTCCCTAGCTAGGTTTATTCCTAGGTATTTTATGCTTTTTGTTACAGTGGTAAATGGGAGTGTTTTCTTGATTTCACTTTCAGATTTTTCATCATTAGTGTATAGGAATGCAAGAGATTTCTGTGCATTAATTTTGTATCCTGCTACTTTACCAAATTCATTGATTAGCTCTAGTAGTTTTCTGGTAGCATATTTAGGATTCTCCATGTATAGTATCATGTCATCTGCAAAGAGCGACGGCTTTACTTCTTCTTTTCCGATTTGGATTCCTTTTATATCTTTTTCTTCTCTGATTGCTTTGGCTAAAACTTCCAAAAACTATGTTGAATACAAGCGGTGAGAGTGGGCACCTTGTCTTGTTACTGATCTTAGTGGAAATGGTTTCAGTTTTTCACCATTGAGAATGATGTTGGCTGTGGGTTTGTCATATATGGCCTTTATTATGTTGAGGTAGGTTCCCTCTATGCCTATTTTCTGGAGAGTTTTGTTTCATAAATGGGTGTTGAATTTTGTCAAAATCTTTTCTGCATATATTGAGATGATCACATGTCCCTCTCCTTCTATTTGTTAATATGGTTTGGGTATAATGAAGAATCCTTGCATTCTTGGGATAAACCCCACTTGATCATGCGGTATGATCCTTTCAATGTGCTGTTGGATTCTGTTTGCTAGTATTTTGTTGAGGATTTTGGCATCTACATTCATCAGTGATATTGGCCTGTAGTTTTCTTTCTTTGTGACATCTTTGTCTGGTTTGGTATCAGGGTGATGGAGGCCTTGTAGAATGACTTTGTTAGTGTTCCTCCCTCCGCTATATTTTGGAAGACTTTGAGAAGGATAGGTGTTAGCTCTTCTCTAAATGTTTGATAGAATTTGCCTGTGAAGCCATCTGGTCCTGGGCTTTTTTCTGTTGGAAGATTTTTAATCAGTTTCAATTTCAGTGCTTGTGATTGGTCTGTTTATATTTTCTATTTCTTCCTGGTTCAGTCTCAGAAGGTTGTGCTTTTCTAAGAATTTGTCCAGTTCGTCCAGGTTGTCCATTTTATTGGCATATAGTTGCTTGTAGTAATCTCTCATAATGCTTTGTATTTCTGCAGTGCCTGTTGTTACTTCTCCTTTTTCATTTCTAATTCTATTGAGTCTTCTCCCTTTTTTCCTTGATGAGTCTGGATAATGGTTTAGCAATTTTGTTTATCTTCTCAAAGAACCAGCTTTTGTTTTATCAGATCTTTGCTATTGTTTTCTTTGTTTCTTTTTCATTTATTTCTGATCTGATCTATATGATTTCTTTCCTTCTGCTAACTTTGTTTTTTTTTGTTGCTGTTGTTCTTCTTTCTCTAATTGCTTTAAGTGTAAGGTTAAGTGGTTTATTTGAGATGTTTCTTGTTTCTTGAGGTAGGATTGTATTACTATAAACTTCCCTCTTAGAACTGCTTTTGCTGCATCCCATAGGTTTTGGGTCATCTTGTTTTCATGGTCATTTGTTTCTAAGTATTTTTTGATTTTCTCTTTGATTTCTTCAGCGATCTCTTGGTTTTTTAGTAGCATATTGTTTAGCCTCCATGTGTTTGTATTTTTTACAGTTTTTTTCCTGTAATTGATATCTAGTCTCATAGCATTGTGGTCGAAAAAGGTACTTGATGTGATTTCAATTTTCTTAAATTTACCAAGGCTTGATTTGTGACCCAAGATATGATCTATCCTGGAGAACGTTCCATAAGCATTTGAGAAGAAAGTGTAGTCTGTTGTTTTTGGATGGAATGTCCTATAAATATCAAGTCCATCTTGTTTAATGTGTCATTTAAAGCTTCTGTTTCCTTATTTATTTTCATTTTGGATGATCTGTCTGTTGGTGAAAGTGGAGTTTTAACTTCCCCTACTCTGATTGTGTTACTGTCGATTTCCCCTTTATGGCTGTTAGCATTTGCCTTATGTATTGAGGTGCTCCTATGTTGGGTGCATAAATATTTACAATTGTTATATCTTCTTCTTGGATTGATCCCTTGATCATTATGTAGTGTCCTTCTTTGTGTCTTGTAATAGGCTTTATTGTAAAGTCTATTTTGTCTCATATGAGAATTGCTACTCCAGCTTTAGTTTGATTTCCATTTGCATGATATATCTTTTTCCAACCCCTCACTTTCAGTCTGTATGTGTCCCTAGGTCTGAAGTGGGTCTCTTGTAGATAGCAGATATATGTGTCTTGTTTTTGTATCCATTCAGCCAGTCTACGTCTTTTGGTTGGAGCATTTAATCCATTTACATTTCAGGTAATTATCAATATGGTGGTTCCTATTACCATTTTCTTAATTGTTTTGGTTTTGTTATTGTAGGTCTTTTCCTTCTCTTGTGTTTCCTGCCTACAGCAGTTCCTTTAGCATTTGTTGTAAAGCTGTTTTGGTGGTGCTGCATTCTCTTAGCTTTTGCTTCTCTGTAAAGGTTTTAATTTCTCCATCGAATCTGAATGAGAGCCTTGCTGGGTAGAGTAGTCTTGGTTGTATGTTTTTCCCTTTCATCACTTTAAATATGCCCTGCCACTCCCTCCTGGCTTGCAGAATTTCTGCGGAAAGATAAGCTGTTAACCTTATGGGGATTCCCTTGTATGTTATTTGTTGTTTTTCCCTTGCTGTTTTTAATATTTTTTTCTTTGTATTTAAATTTTGATAGTTTGATTAATATGTGTCTTGGCGTGTTTCTCCTTGCATTTATCCTGTATGGGACTCTACACTTCCTGGACTTCATTGACTATTTCCTTTCCCATATTAGAGAAGTTTTCAACTATAATCTCTTCAAGTGTTTTCTCAGTCCCTTTCTTTTTCTCGTCTTCTTCTGAGACCCTTATAATTCAAATGTTGGTGTGTTTAACGTTTTCCAGAGTTCTCTGAGACTGTCCTCAATTCTTTTCATTCTTTTTTCATTATTCTGCTCTGCCATAGGTATTTCCCCTATTTTGTCTTCCAGGTCACTTATCCGTTCTTTGACTCAGTTATTGTGCTATTGATTCTAGAGAATTTAAAATTTCATTTATTGTGTTTTTCAGCATTTTTTGTTTGCTCTTTAGTAGTTTCTGGGTTCTTGTTAAACGTTTCTTGTATTTTCTCCATTCTAGTTCCAAGATTTTGGGTCACCTTTACTATCATTACTCTGAATTCTTTTTCAGGTAGACTGCCTATTTCCTCTTCAGTTGTTGGGTCTGGTGGGTTTTTACCTTGCTCCTTCATCTGCTGTGTATTTCTCTGTCTTCTCATTTTGTTTAACTTACTGTGTTTGGGATCTACTTTTTGCCGCCTGCAGGATTATAGTTCCCATTGTTTTTGGTGTCTGCACCCAGTGGGTGAGCTTGGTTCAGTGGCTTGTGTAGGCTTCCTGGTGGAAGTGACTGGTGCCTGTGTTCTGGTGGGTGGGGCTGGATCTTGTTTTTCTTGTGGGCAGGACCGTGTCCTGTTGTGTTTTGACGTGTCTGTGAATTTAGTATGATTTTAGGCAGCCTCTCTGCTAATGGGTGGGGTTGTGTTCCTGTCTTGCTAGTTGTTTGGCATGGGGCGTCCAGCAGTGGAGCTTGGTAGCTGTTGGGTGGAGCTGGGTCTTAGCGTTGAGATGGAGATCTCTGTGAGAGCTCCCACCAATTGATTTTACGTGGGGCCAGGAGGTCTCTGGTGGACCAATGTCCTGAACTCGGCTCTCCCATATCAGAGGCTCAAGCCTGACACCAGGCCGGAGCACCAAGACCCTGTCAGGTACACAGCTCAGAAGAAAAGGAAGAAAGAAAGAAAGAAAAATAAACTAAAAAAGTATATATATTATTTTGTTAAAAAAATAATAAAAAAAGAAAAGAGCACCCAAACCAATAAGCAAATCCACTAATGATAACAAGGGCTAAAAACTATGCTAAGATCAATATAATAATCAGAAACAAATCAGTCACAGATAGCAAACCCCACATCTACAGTTGTTCCCAAAGTCTACCGCTCAATTTTTGGATGATTCATTGTCTATTCAGGTATTCCACAGATGCAGGGTAGATCAGGTTGATTTTAGGGATTTAATCTGTGGCTCCTAAGGCTGCTGGGAGAAAATTCCCTTTCTCTTCTTTGTTCGCACAGCTCCTGGGGTTCAGCTTTGGATTTTGCCCTGCCTCTGAGTATAGGTCACCCTCAGGCATCAGTTTCTGCCCAGACAGGACAGGGTTAAAGCAGTGGCTAATTAGGGGGCTCTGGCTCACTCCGGCTGGGTGGAGGGAGGGGTATGGAATGTGTGGCAATCCTGCGGTGGCAGAGGCCGGTGTGACATTGCAACAGCATGATGCGTGCCATGTGTTCTCCCAGAGAAATTGTCTCTGGATAACGGGACCCTGGCAGTGGCGGGCTGCACAGGCTCCTGGGTGTGTGTTGATAGTGACCTGTGCTTGCACACAGGATTCTTGGTGGCTGCAGCAGCAATGTTAGTGTTTCATGCCCATCCCTGGGGTCCAACTTGATAGTTGCAGCTCACGCCCATCTCTGGAGCTTGTTTAGGCAGTGTTCTGCCTTTTGTGGGCAGACAGGGAAGGAATCCCCTCTCCTTGTGCACCCTAAAACAATGGTCTCTTGCCTCTTAGGCAAGTCCAGACTTTTCCCCAAACTCCCTCCTGGCTAGCTGTGGTGCACTAGCCCCCTTCAGGCTGTGTTCACACAGCCAACCCTGGTCCTCTCCCTGGAATCTGACCTCCGAAGCCGGAGCCTCAGCTCCCAGCCCCCACCCGCCCTGCTGGGTTAGCAGACAAGCCTCTCGGGCTAGTGAGTGCTGGTTGGCACTGATCCTCTGTGCGGGAATCTCTCTGCTTTGCTCTCTGCACCCCTATTGCTATGCTCTCCTTTGTGGCTCTGAAGCTTCCCCCCAACCATCTCTGCCAGTGAAGGCTCTTCCTAGTGTGTGGAAACTTTTCCTCCTTCACAGCTCCCTCCCAGAGGTGCAGGTCCCATCCCTCTTCTTTTGTCTCTCTTTTTTCTTTTTTCATTTGCCCTACTGTGGTATGTGGGGATTTTCTTGCCTTTTGGGAAGTCTGAGGTCTTCTGCCAGTGTTCTGTAGGTGTTCTGTAGGAGTTGTCCCACATGTAGATGTAGTTTTGATGTATTTGTGGGGAGGAAGGTGATCTCCACATCTTATTCCTCCACCATCTTGAAGGTTCCCCCCGAATTTGGTGTTTGTGATGTCTATCAAGACATGGATATATAATGGTTGTCCAAGTATTGCCATTTCAGTACTTTACTTTAAAAATATAGTTTTATGTTTTACATCAAGGATATGCTTCTAATAAACTCTTTTACTCCCATATACTCTGATTTATTATTTTTTACTTAAAAAAAATTATTTATTTGGTTGCGCCAGGTCTTAGTTGTGGCTCGCCTGCTCCTTAGTTGCAGCACGTGGGCTCCTTAGTTGTAGAATGCAGCCTCCTTCATTGTGGCATGTGAGCTCTTAGTTGTAGCATGCATGCGGGATCTAGTTCCCTGGCCAGGGATCAAACCCATGGTGCGGAGTCTTAACCACTGTGCCACCAGGGAAGTCCCCACTCTGATCTATTCTTGAGATAAATAGAAAGGGCTAGAATTCCAGCTAGTAAAGAATGTCTAGTTATGTGTCAGACATGGTCATCTGCTGTCCTGGGTATCTCACTGCAGACCTTCAGAATCCCTGCCTAGGGGATTAGCTCTTAGAATAAAACACTCACTCACCCCTAAATAAGTGATGGTATAGTGACTTAGAGAGGTTGCTGACAGCAAGAGAGGGGAGGAAAGAAGGGAGAGAATGAAGTCCCCACCAGTGGGTGCTAGACATATTCCTGAGTCTCACATTATATACCATTAGCTAAAACCCTCCCCTTCCATCCTGTAAGACTAATCAAAGCAGTTGGGGATACTATTCTAAAGAATATACAATGATCCTGTTGATGAGCCACATTTTACCTTTTTATTTTCAGAGTGAATTTCAAGGCAGTAATGGCACACAGCTCATTTAACTGTGGAATTCTCTTACTACTGCTTTACTTTCTTTAGCTTGATTAACTTTTACTCTTTGTTATGGTTGGATTGTGTTTGTTGCAAAAAGATATGCTGAAGACCTAACCTCAAGTACTTCAGCATATGATCTAATTGGTAACTAGGGTCTTTACAGAAGTAATCAAGGAAAAATGAGACCATTAAGATGAGCCTAATTCAGTATGGCCAGTGTTTTTATAAAAAGTGGAAATTTGGACCCAGACACTCACAGAGGGAAGCCAGCATGAAGAACCACAGGGAGAAGATGGCCATGTGACTGAAGTGATGCATTCACAGGCCAAGAAATGCCAAGGATTGCCTGCAGACACCAGAAGCCAGAAGAGGCAAGGAAGGATTCTCATGGCCTTGTTGACACCTTAATTTCAGACTTCTAGCCTCCAGACTGTGAACAGTAAGTTCCTGTTATTGTAAGCCATCTGTTATTTTTGGTACTTTGTTACAGCAGCCCTGAGAAACTAATATTTTCCAGTCTTACCCTAAATGCCACATCTTCTGGTAAATATTCCCTGACAACATTCCCCCAAATAATGTCCTCTAGGGCACCAAACTTATATGTGGCATGTAGTAGACAATCAATAAATGTGAATCAAATGAATGAATAAATTGTTTAAAAAATGGATAGCTGTTTAATTCTTAAAGAAGCTGGGAATCCTTGTGGAAAACATTTGTGTGTTAAGGCTTATCCCTACCAATCATTTCCAAGAAGGTAAGGACTGTAGCACTTGAAGTAAAATGTACAGCTCCATTAAATTAAACTATCATTTTAATAGTTACTTCTTATCAGCTATATTTTAATTAAAACTAGAAGTAATTACATTGCTGTCATTGAGTCTGAAGCCTAATTTTAAGAGGAGGAATTTTGATGGGAATTGTTGCAAGTTTCACTCTAAAATATTTCAAAGAAATGAATCACAAAATGTGGCAAAGATGTTGCCTGAAAACCAAAAATGAAGATATTATTCATATTTTATGGTAGCATATCAAGTGGAATTTCTGGAAATTTTATTTGAGTATCAAGTCTTAAAGTTGGTTTTCTAAATCATAATCAAATAGCACTGCAGATCCACCAAGCCTTTCCAGAAAAATTAAGAAATAGTCTCATACTGTGAAACCATACCAGAACTTGGATTTCCTCAAGACTGTTCCAATTTTCCTTATGATGAATTGAGGAACAAAGAGCTTGAGAGATTTACTTAAGGGACAAGTTGATGGGAAACTCAGAGCCAGAGCATGAGCTCTCTGAATCCAAAGCATTCATGTTTTCCATTTCAAGTTATTGCCTCTTCTAAGAGTGCAATGCCCTGTACACATCCTAATAATGTTTAGCCACCTTGTGTCCTAAACCCTCTACTACATGAGGCAAACCAGTTATCCCATTCTAAAGACATTAGGAAACAAATTTATTTTTGAGGGACCAAAAAGCACTCCTTAATTCCTGATGTCTTGACAAAGTCCACTTGTCTCTGCCTCTGGCTGCCACTGTGGCCAAGCTATCATCACTACTCCACTGGATTTTTATACCAAACTTCTACTGACCTGCCTGCTCTCATTGTTGTCCCCAATTACAGCCACCCTCCACCCAAGCCCACTGAGTTTTCACACAGAAGTTGGCGTTCTTTTAAAATCTAAGTTTCATCATGTGAATGTCTTGCTTAAACCTTTAAAATCCTTCCTATTATTTTTGAAATGACAATCAAAATCCTTAACCTGGCTTCCAGACTGAATGATTCCTCACCCCTCCTCATACACACTCTAAACTTACCCTGCACAAATCTCCATTGATCCAGTCACAAGGGTTTCTGGATTTCTCAAAGTGGCAAGCTCTGTCTCACTTCCTCAGAGTGTAGAAGAATTCCCTTCTACCTGAAATGATTTTTGTCACCTAATTTCTTCCTGTGCCTTCTTTACATAATTAGCTTCCATTCATTTTTATATGGTCTTTCCTTAAATGCCATTTTTCCGAAAAGCTTTCCTTGCTCTTTGAAAACGTTGGTTAGGACTCATTTTCTTTCATAGTACTTATCACTCCCAATTATAATTATATTTGTATTGATACGATACTTGGAATCTCTTACTGCCACAAGACGGTCATCTCCCTGAGGGTAAGCACAGGGCTCTTTTGTTCACCAATTAAACCCCCTAACACCTTGCAAGTGCCAGACTCAATAAGTATATAATGAATCAACAAATGAAAGGGAAGACAGCATGAATTAATTGGTGGTTTTCATATCAGCATTCTCAACCATTGTTCCTGAAGGTCACTGTATGAGAATTTCCACATATCTGTGTTGAAATACAGATTCCTAGGCCTGTGGATAGTCTACTGACTCAGACTCTCTAGGCACAGGGCCTTATATCAAAGAAGTGATTCCAGTGTGCTGCTTAGTTTGTGGAATCACTCAGCTAAACAATGTTTCCAACAGTAACCATATGTGAAACTGTGTAAACTCCGAATTCAATCTCTTTACAGAAGAGGGAGTACGTATGTAATTATCCAAGTAACTTGTATTAATATATGAAGAATTACTAGGCTTGGTTTACCTGATGTAAAAATGAATAATATAGAACTTATTTGCTTGGAGGAGATCACAAATTATTACATTAGATAGATTTATAGATTACAATAAATTAAAATATATTTTTCAATATGTTGAGATGCAACATTAAGTCCAGATTAGAAAGTATGAAGGAAAAACTATGGGGTGTTAAGACCCCAATTTGAATTGAGTCGTAAGAGATGAGTAGGAATAGAGGAAGGAGATTTCTGGAAGATAAAGTAACTAGAAGTTATGGAATCATGAAAGAGCATGGCTGCTTCAAACACTGAGTCAGAATACATGAGAGGCTAGTGTGTAAAGGGCATTTGTAAGCCAAACCAAAGAACTTAGATGAAAATTTTAATCAATATAGTAATATTTACAAAGACAATGACACTGCCTTTCAGGACTTTGTGATGAACAAACTGATCTCTTAGCTGATTTTACAAGCTTAGGTTTTTTTTCCTGCCAACTATGAGACTAGTTGCCTTTGAATTGAAAAATATTATATTTGCCAACAAGAATATTTTTTATTACTATGTATACTAAAATGAAATCTTCAGTCTTCTAATTCTCTGTATAAAATGTCATGTTGGAATTTAAATTGGTATTTAAAGACATCTTCCATCAACAGATGAATGGATAAAGAAGATGTGGCACATATATACAATGGAATATTACTCAGCCATAAAAAGAAATGAAATTGAGTTATTTGTAGTGAGGTGGATGGACCTAGAGTCTGTCATACAGAGTGAAGTAAGTCATAAAGAGAAAAACAAATACCATATGCTAACAAATATATAAGGAATCTAAGGAAAAAAAAGGTCATGAAGAACCTAGGGGCAAGACGGGAATAAAGACACAGACCTACTAGAGAATGGACTAGAGGATATGGGGAGGGGGAAGGGTAAGCTGTGACAAAGTGAGAGAGTGGCATGGACATATACACACTACCAAAGGTAAGGTAGATAGCTATTGGGAAGCAGCCGCATAGCACAGAGAGATCAGCTAGGTGCTTTGTGACCACCTAGAGGGGTGGGATAGGGAGGGTGGGAGGGAGACACAAGAGGGAGGAGATATGGTGATGTATGTATATGTATAGCTGATTCACTTTGTTATAAAGCAGAAACTAACACACCATTATAAAGCAATTATATTCCAATAAAGATGTTAAAAAAAATAAAGACATCTATACATTTACCAGTAATAAATTAACAAGAAGTACCTGATTAAAAAAAAAGACATCTATACAAAAGTATGCCTTGTATTCTTCAAAATTATAATATATTTAATTTTATATGGACTGCTATCTAGCTATAGAAAATGCACATTTTGTATCGTTGATGTGGAAATGTATCACAATTGTTAACTGAAAAAGGTTATGTAAACAACAGAATGGGCATTCTCTAATTCAATAGTTCTCAGCCCTAGCTGTACTTTAAACCACCTAGAAAGCTTTCTAATTGATAGTAGGCACTCAGTATATGCACCTTGTGTTGATTTAGAGTTCCCTTATTAGTTTAAAAGACTAACAATAAATATTAAAATCTGTACTAACTATGATAATCTGCTAACATCAGGGGAGAGAGAAAGACCAGAAAAAAATTATATTAACATTTTTTGAAACTTAAGCTCTAAAAGCACACTCCTTGCATATTCTCAACTGACTAAAAGAAATGCTTTAGTTACCTCCATGATAATGTCTGAATTTCTAGTTGTTCTCTTTTAGGGACAAATATTTGTGATTATTTTAAGGATTGTAAAGAAAATTATTTTATACATCATATTTTGCTCTTGCCAAATTACATTAATTGTTGGACTAATCTCCAACATTTTTCTTTTTCTTTATAGTTTTCTGCACAAATGTCAGCATTTAGTATTACAATGAAAAAGTAAAAAAGAGTATTGTCTGAACAAATTTGTTTCTGTGAGAACCCTGAAATTCAAGCTTGCCACACATTAGTGGCTCTGCCTTGATGTGATGTGTGAGCAAACTACTGTGTGCTGGATTAATATCCATCCCTGAAGAACAGTCTAGAGAAGCTTTCCTACTCAACTGAGCTGCATTCTAAAAATGATTATAATTTATATTTAATCCTTTGAGCTTTATCTCTTTCCAAAATTGCAAGGAGTTTTCCTGTCTCTGACAGTGCTTGGGCATATGAATTAGAGCATTTAAAAAACATAGTTGTGATGAGAAACACATATTTCTTGGCGTAGAAAGAAAGCATGGAATGAATTAGGAAGTTTATTTAAATTCTAAGTGATAAATAATAGCTATATATTTCTATATACTTCAGCTCTTGATTTTCCTCTTCTGTCTAATGGGAATGATAAGTTTTGCCTTAATTCACAGAGTTACAGTAAGAATACAGGGTTCTACACATATACTGCTATATTAAATAATATGGTACCTTCAGTCCGAAGTCACTTGATATCTGCTCATTCAGTAAATATTTTTTGAAGACATACAATGCGGGTATATTTAATGAATAAAATCTTGACTTCAAAGTCAAACCTTGCTACCTCTTCCTACTTATATGACCTTTTGAAATTAATTTTCTCTCTCTGATTCTCAGTTTTCTCATCAGAAAAGTAGAAGGGGAATAACAATATGTGTCTCAGTAAATTATTGGGAGAATGTAATCGGACAACATGCATTAAAGACAGACTCAAATAGGAATTGAGTAATGACAGCATGTTAGGACGTTCAGGACAGAGTTAACACAGCAGGACTGGTCCTTAGAAGGGCTTGTTTGCAGAGCTGGCCCTTGGCTGGCTTCAGGAAGTTTGGCTTTGAAATGTTCTGTAAACTGATCAAGTCTCTGTACTGCTCTGTGTAGACTGTTTGTATAGGCAATGTGATTTATGGTGAACAAAGTCTTTCCTTCTGGGAATATCGAATTTTGGTAGCTGTGGCTAGGCAGAGTGCCTATGTGACCAGCCCCTAATAAAACCTTGGACTCTGAGTCTCAAACAGACTTTCCTGTGCGGAAGTCGTGTACATTTCACTGGTGGAGGAAGGTGTGTGTTCTGTCGCCCCTTTGAGGAGCACATAGGAAACCTGTGGTGGGATTCATTCAGTCTCTGCGAGATGTGTCTTTTTCCCCTTGCTAATCCTGTTGTGTATTCGTTCTCTGTAGTATTTCACAGCCATAAGTATAATAGCCTTCGAGTCCCCTGAGTCCGTCTAACAAATCGCCAAATATGTGAGTGGCCTTGGGACTCCCAATCCAAGTAGTAGCAATGATGGAATTTGTTAAAACGACCTCCATTCACAGAAACATGACTAAAGCGTTGTTTGGGGAAAAGAAAGAGGTGGGGTTGCTGAAGCCCTGATGCCTGGATGGCTTTGGAATCACCCATATGTGAAATAGAAGGTGAGCTGTCATCTGTTATGAGAGGTAAAATATACCAACAAAATTGAAAAATGATAAATCTAATCCTAGCTCAATGGATCCCTTGGTTTCTTTTTGCTGTGGTAGCTAAGGTGGCAAAAGATGAAACAAGAAAGAACAGAAAGGGCCTGAAATCCCCAAGATTATACTTTTTAAGGTGGGAAGGAGTAACTTACATTTTCTGAATGGCTACAATGCCTTTACATTTACCAGAATTAAGTTAATACTAATCTGACCCAGAATTATGATGAATAAATGCATGTTATAATTCCCACAGCAGCCAGGAAGAAAAAAAAAAGAAGAATTAAAATGATGTATTAGACGTCTATTTACTCATATATATATTAAATTATACATACATATATATATATATCTACCTTGCAGGAGATATCACTGAATATGATTGTTCTTCTAGGGCTTTGAAATTATGAAAATATTAATACAAAACTGAGTTATATGAATATAGACAATTCAAATTAGAATTCAAGTATAATATAAAAGAAATTATTTATTCAACAGTGTCTTCAAAGTTTACATCACATTTAAACAAGATTTAAATTTAATATCTATTTATAACATTCAATATTCTTATGAATTAAGAATATTGAAATTTCTATTTAAAAAATAAAATTGTAATTTTATGACTGGAAGAGACCTTAGCAACAAGTTCTTCATTTATAAATAAGGACTGTCAGAGACTATCAGGACATCCATAATTTGCCAAAAATCAATTTGTCCCATTCCACTGCTTTTTCCAGAAAAATATGTACCTCTTGTTTCACAATAAACAGCTCCCTTAAAAGTGTGTATATCTAATTTATTTTTGAAATATTTTAATAGTTTCATGAAGTTAATACTTCAGTATTAAAATTCTCCTTGCTTTAGGCTTTTTGCCAAATGGTTAATCATGTGCCATTGCAACCAAAAACCATAACAAACAACGTTAACAGCCATTTTGCTGCTCAAACACCTCCCCTACTGAAAATCCGCTTTCAAATAATTTAGAAAATTTTTTATATTGAAAATAATAAAACTTTAATTTACTTGGTTTATAAAGTTCCTATTTTATGAGTTAGAGTGAAATTATCTATATTTAGAACTAAGCAAATGTTAAACACTAGCTGCAATTCGTTAATAACATTAATGTACAATAGAACCCGACAAATTATCTCCAACAACTTACAGCATTTTTTCACCTTTAAGACTTTATTGAGAACATTAATTAAATAAATCGCCCTTTTGCACTATAGCTACATGAGCATTCATGACTTGAAGTTCATGAAGCAGTATAATTTGGGGTGGGTGTGAGAGGAACAGTATGTGTGAAGATGTCCTTGGGCTTGGACTCACAGTGAAACACTTCAGAATGTGACAATTTCCTTCCTTAATAAATCATGCAATTTCCAGTGTCATCCTTCAGGTGGATGACACTGCTCAGTTGGATTATCACTCATGCAGCTTTCTGCCATAAAAAGATTGGTTCCTGAGAGTTGTAAAGTTCAAGAGGCTGAACAAAATAGAAAGGAGGAAAAGAGGAGGAAAAAAAAAGTTTTAGAGTGTTCGTGAAGCCCTCTTCAGGCTGTTGGATGTACTGGGAGTGAGAAGCATACCTTTGTTGTGCGTCAAGGTGAAAGGACTTCCCGGTGATCACTAGAAAATGTGTGCATGGGTAAGCTGGAGTGCCTCTCAGCCACGCTCTGAGTACTAGTTCTTTAGCTTGTCTAGTCTTAATTTTTATTTTTAACTGTAAACAGAGATTGTTCAATTATATTTGTATCAAACAGATTAACTAATAGAAGCCATGTTTGAAATCTTTAGAATCTGGTAACATTTCAAAATACCACATAGATAAAGCCATGCATAGAGAGAAACTTGAAGCTTTTAAATACTTACATTAGAAAATAAATAATCTTAAATCAGTAACCTAAAATTCTCTATTAAAAATGAGAATAAAATATAAAAATCACCAAAATCTAGTAGTAGCCAAGTGATAGAGAAAAAAGATAAGGGTAAAATTAAACACTAAGTTTTCCCAAGAGTTCTTTAAAACTTTGTATTCAACTGCATGTGTTTCACTATGCAGTGTGTTACTGTACAATAATGTAAACTTCCTCTGTAAAGAGCACAATAATGTAAACTTCCTCTCCTACATACTGGATAAATGGAAAGGCATTGCTGAGAAATAAACAAGCCACAGCTACACTACTTGAATTTTATGCCCAGGGTCACGACTGGCTCAAAATCCAAAGTTCTTATCCGCCACCAAGAACTTACTCTCTAAATTTAAAGACATTCCTGATTTCATTATTTGAAAGTACACTTGCCACTAGCCCAAGGTTTGATGAATATTATGAGCAACTCAAAGCTCGGCTTAACATTATGTTGATTTTTGCAACTCAGCACTCATTAAATATTGCTTGACTGAAAGAATAAATGGACGAGTATATACATTAATAAATTTAAAGGAAGGATCATTTTTAGGGAGTATGATTTTATTTCCTTCTCATTTATATTCAAATGCTTTTAACAGAAGTTTGAAATTATCTTTCTCTGATTTCATCTCATTAGTTTTGAGTGATCTTAATGCCACTCTAAATACATATACATATACATATATACGTATGTTTCTAATAAGCGTGCCTCATAATTATTTCTCTATACATGCATTTGTACATTTTTGATTGTACTGGATATTCATATGAAAATGAAAAATTCTTTCAAAAACTATCAAATTCAAGCATCTGCTTGGATTGTTCAATATTAAAATTTGGGTCTTAACCCATGGCCTAGAACTCTATTTAGTAGCTTTGACTCAGTCAACTGAAAAAGTTCTTGCTGCTTAGGTCAGCTTCAAATGGCTTCTTAGGTCAGCTTCAAATGCCTGTTTGCTTTGATATTGGTCTCTTAGAGTTGGTACCTTCTAAATATCACAAAATTGGCACGGATAAGGAAAAAATAGCCCAGTCTTTTAAAATATATGTACATGAGATCCATTATGATGCTCATTTGGGAATTTTGTCTGCACTTTAGTTAAATTTAATAGATCTGAGGCTTCCTTATTCCTGGTTCCTAAAATGAATCTGCAAGTCAGATCCACAATCATTAAATGTAATTTAATCAATCTTCAAAAATCATAAAAGCTCTAAAACCAAATTTTAAAAGAATTTGTGGCAAATGTGACCTCAACTGATATATGAGTATTAGTGTGAGGAGTTGAATATTCATATATTAAAACTATGGACCATATAACAGCTTTTATTTTGCTCACTGATTTGCAAAGAAGGACCCATTTTGATTAATCTGGAAGCCTAACCATAGATTTGGATTTCTGGGATCATTATGATTGACTTTTTAAAAGTCAGATCTGATGTATTTCGATTATATAGACATGGCTTGAAATATATGTATCAAGACAAGCAGATGGTCATAAGAGACCCCAATATATTTACTGGACATTTGTAGTTTTTATTTCTCTAAAGGTCCAAGGGGAGAATCTGCAGCTAAGATCAACTTTCTAGGAGACTGGGTAGTGTGTAAGAGGTGGGAAAGCTCTTTTTGCTTACAGGCTTGTTTCCAGCTTCACCGAAGGTCATTGTATATAAGCTCAAATTCATCTAAGCCCTGACATCTTCATGTATACTTGGCCTTCATACTCAGATACCTTGGTGTCTAAACCTTGCTCTGTTTAAACCATATGTATTAGGTATTTCTAACATATATTGTAAGAAAATAGAATAGGAGGAAGAAAGAGTCCCCCTCACTTAGGGCTCTAAGCTCTAAGCAGCTCCACGTTTGGCAGCATAGAGCTGGCCCAGTTTAATCCTGGAAACTAGGAATGAGAGCAGCTGGATCCTTTCACCTCATCTAGAGTGTTCACAGGAGTCCTGATTGAGCATCACAATGGATCAATTGATCAGATTTTTTTTACTTCCTTGTGCTGTTTTTTTCCTTATCAATACTGTCCTATTTAGAGATTTAGAGGGAAGTGACAGTAAATATTCGTATCAGTGCCAACATGTGCTCATAGCTGGCCTAGGGACCTAGTTACAAAATGAACCACAAGAACTTCTTTTCAGATGACCTAGTCAAAGATACTAAATACCTAGTAACCATGTGCTTCTCTTTCCACTATGTGATTTTTTTCCCAATAAAACCTATATATTTACAGAATATATACTGTGACTTGTTAGACCTGTGTGGGCTTAATTATACCAAACCAAGATATTTAGTCCCTTCAGTATTATTCAGTAAATCATAATTAAGTTAATAAATGTACAATTGATGAACAAATCTACATAATTATGTATGTAAATTTTATTTTAATGAAACTACCATCATATCATCATACCCATATTTTCAAGCAATTGATAACTTTTAAAGAGATCAGGTTTGGAATTAATTCTGCTCATATATACTTAAAAAAAACTTTTTAAAAGAAATGCCTACAGTATTATTTTATGAACTACAGAACTCTAGTACCATTACTTCATAGTTATTCTTACTTTTGTAATGGTATTACCAAGTATAATTATCCATGTTGTGATTCAGTCATTAATTTTGATGAAAAATCAAATTTCCTGCTAGGCGAAGAATTTGTACACACTAAGAACATGTCTAAGAAGATTTTACAGACTTAAGGCATTTTCAAAACTAGATCACTACCGATAATTCCGTAGTAATTTTGTGAATATTCTCCTTATGAACCAACTAAATTCAGTAAGAGACAATTCCTCATTATTGCCAATCAGAGTTTCTGCTGCCACTGCTTTGGGAATTATTGCCATGGAAGACAGAACCAAGAGCCTACCCACCACCGTTGCAACAGAAAGAGGGGTCCTCACTTCTCACTCATTGCAGTCTCCTTCCAGAAACTGTGAGAGCAACATTGCAGCTAGGCCAGGCCTGAACTTACCCATCCTTGTCCTTACTTGCACTTACCTCTGTCAGTCTTAGGTTTTCCAGGCTATTTTTGCTGATATAAGACACAGTCCATGCTTTGTCCCAGTTGAGATTCTTTCCTTCAGATATTCCTGTGAATTTGTAGATACACATAAAGTCAGGGAAAAGAAGACAGTTCATTTAACTATACATCAAGTATATTTGAATCTTAGATCTAATCCAATTAATCCTAAAGCACTCACATACATTGACATGAGATACATAAATCCTATCTACAATGACAATGAGAAGTGATTTTACAGCATTATATTGAGCTCATACGCCAACATTTTAACAGTTTCTATGCCAGTCACTGTTCTAAGTGTTTTACACATATTACCATATTTAACATTTAGAATGACACTTTATGGAGGATACCAACATACCCAGATGAGAAAACTAAAGAACAAAGAATCTAAGTAATTGCTCAACTTATAGCTAATTAAAAGGCAGAGCCAGGATTTAAAATTGAGCATTCCAGGTCTAGAATATGCACTTTTAGCCACTATACTATACTCAATTACAATATATATAAAATGTCGTTGCAACCAAAAACCGTAACAAACAACGTAACAGCCATTTTGCTGCTCAAAAAGTTAATTACAGCTCTATATCTTCCATGAAACTGGTAGGATTGCTTTTTCGTTCTCCTTTGTAAGTGTTTGGTATTTCCATGTAGTTCTGGTAAATAAATCTTGTATCTCATTTTCAGGCTTGATATTTATTATTTTTTTTAACATCTTTATTGGAGTATAAGGGCTTTACAATGCTGTGTTAGTTTCTGATTTTAACAAACTGAATCAGCTATACATATATCGCCATATCTCTTCCCTTTTGCGTCTCCCTCCCATCCTCCCTATCCCACACCTCTAGGTGGTCACAAAGCACTGAGCTGATCTCCCTGTGCTATGTCGCTGCTTCCCACTAGCTATCAGTTTTACATTTGGTAGTGTATATATGTCTGTGCAACTCTCCCACTTCTTCCCAGCTTACCATTCCCCCTCCCTGTGTCCTCAAGTTCATTCTCTACGTCTGCATCTTTATTCCTGCCCTGCCCCTAGGTTCTTCAGAACCCCCCCCTTTTTTTTTAGATTCCATATATATGTGTTAGCATAAGGTATTTCTTTTTCTCTTACTGACTTACTTCACTCTGTAGGACAGATTCTAGTCCATCCACCTGACTAAAAATAACTCAATTTCGTATCTTTTTACGGCTGACTAATATTCCATTGTATATATGTGCCACATCTTCTTTACCATTCATCTGTCAGTGGACACTTAGGTTGCTTCCATGTCCTGGCTATTGTAAATACTGCTGCAAAAGAGTCATGTACCACAGTGTTCAGGCCTGATATTTAATTGCCTGTGTGAGACCCTTTGACATAGAGAGGGAAACATCCAAGATGGTGGATACTCCATCTGTCTGTATTTTTTTTAGTAATTAATCAGGAACTGTTCCTCTCAATTTGTGAGGAAATATAGTTGAACAAAAATCAAAATTGTATTACTTTAAGGCATACAAATTTAGGGATTGCTTGTTAGAAACAGTAAAATCTAAATACACTTGTTTCTGATATGAGTATAACAAAAAATGTAAACAAAACATGCTAAGCAATAAATTTAATAATTCTAAAACTTTCATCAGAATTAAAAGATGACAAATATTTTCTATCAAATATAATTTTATATTTATTAAATAATTTCATGTCTCTGTACGTTGCTAGTAAATGATTTCTTGCTTCTATTACCATCGTTGAAGTAAAATTTAAAGTGTCTAATGTCAAAAGACTAAGAACATAAAATAGGTAAATGGTTTATTATCAGAAGACTAGCTCACTTAAAGCACAATAAAATTTTTGGACTGTAATGATCTAACTTAATCCATCGACAAGTAGGTATTAGCTTCCTGATGTATGCTCATTACTGCTGATCTAGGAATTAAGACAGATAAAAAAGAAGTTTTAGAAAAGTAGCCAGATATCCATAAGATTTTTCAAGTTCTATTTTATAGATAAAGATTGGATATGATGCATCGAAGACTGGAATAACAGTTTCTGGAGCCAAGAAATTTATCACTAATAACTCAAAATGTCATTTTCTTTTGAAATATGTTATCAATTGGTTTTAAGTAATTTTAAAATGCTATATGTGTTTGTTTAATTTTAAAATGTTAGTTCTATATAAATTATAGAACAAATAATTTTTCCATAGTTAACTAAAAAAGGTGGATTTTCCCTCCCAAAAGAACTGTAATTAACAAATGTATATATTTTATCATTAGGAATGAATTAGAAATATACCAACTTTCCTTTGGCTACTTAAACACTTATTTCATGGGGAAATATCTATGCAGAGGTTTTAAAAATACTGTTGAAAAAAGATAAATTTCCTCATAACACAGTTTATGTAAAGTTATATATCTCACCTTCTGAAGGTATCTGTCAACTAATGGTTTTTATGGACAGAGATAATTCAAGTCATGTCACTGGTACAATTCTGGACAACATATTCACCCAAATAAAATAAGTTTAGTTTGTCAAGGAAAACAGTTGGGAAATAAACATGATAGCAAGATTTCCAATCTCACAGAAAAAACAATTACTGTGTTTGTTGTACAAATAATACCTCTCCAATTTTCCTACAGCTCTCTTGTCGTTTAGGAGTGAAAGCTTTATGTGTTGCTACCAAAGTCATTTCCTTAAATTCTTTTGTAACATTTGCTTTTATAGGAAGTGAAATATATTCTACTTTTTAGTTTTTTAATGGGAACCATATGGTAACAAGAGTAAAGCTGATGAAGCTAGAATTAGTGGAATTAGAGAGGACAGAAGGTAGACCTGAACTAAGTTATAGAAATGTGACTATTGAGTATCTCTTATTAGTGGAAATGTATTTATGTTTAGATAATCATACAATGAAAAAGAAATTATTTATGAACAATTTTTACACTGAGATTTGAGAGAGATGAAATATCTTCCCAAGCCCTCGTTTTTGGAAGGTTTTATTTTTATTCTCTTTGTTATTAGTTAAGTGTAAACATCATTTCCCTTTTTGTCCCTTGTCTTCCTCTGATCTAATTTCTTTTTTGTACAAAGTCACTGTAGGGAAGAAGGGGCAGAAAACTATGTTAAAAGGTAAAATGAGGCACATCAAAATATTCAACAGTTTATTGGAGCTTACATGGATTGGAATCTGGCAGCATGAAACCAAAGGTGAAGGAGTGTTCCACTAAGAGGAGATAGAGGCAAGGTTTTTATAGAGAAGTCAGTGAAGCAAAGCAAATCGATTCTTTGATTAGTTATAGCTTAAGCAGTTGCCTTATGTTGTAAAGCCTAGTTCGTTGTTTATGACTGGTTGTTCTTGAGTTTCACTTTCTTACATTCTAGTGCATGGACTCTGGCTCAAGTTTTGGTTTGCTTATGGGCTACCAAGGCATTAGAGCCCCTTCAGTCTAATGGCCTCCTTATTTAATTATTTTAACAATTCATACTTGAATTGTGAACAGAGCTTGTTTAGGAACAAAAACAGGAGGAAAAAAATAATTTCACTATCCATCCTCTTCCTCAATCTTGAAGAAATATTATTTTGAAAATTGCTGTTTGTACAGTCAGTGTTTTCATCCACTTCACTTGGATTCTCACACAGCTACATTTTTTTAAATGTTGTGGGAGTACTTATAAATCAAATATTAGAAAATAAAATTTACCAATGGAACAACCAAAACATGTTGCTCCCCAACATGTTGTGCTAGCCCTTTGGCGAGATAAAGGGAAGGACTCACACTTTTCTGCCCTAGAGGAGTTTTGTAATTTTGGAGAGATAAAACACCCAAAAACAATGAATCAGGGACTACAGTGTAGCCAACAGCACAGCCTGTGATCCTAGAAGGCTTATTCTCTTCCACCTTTCTGACACAGTTTCAATCTAATATTCAAACAATATACTATATTGATTAAAAAAATTGGCTTTGGACCACCCAGACCTGCCTGATGGTCCAGTGGTTAAGATTCCGTGCTCCCAGTGCAGGGGGCCGGGTTTGATAGTTGGTCAGGGAACTAGATCCCACATGCATGCCACAAATAAGAATCCACATGCTGCAACTAAAAGATACTGCATGCCCCAACAAAGGTGCTGCACATGGCAACAAAGATCCCACGTGCTGCAACTAGACCCAGCACAGCCAAATAAATCAATATTAAAAAAATAAAAAAGGAACCACTGATACCACTTCCTGGATATATAAACTTGGATAAATTACTTATAATCCTTAAATTTTAGTTGCCTTATCTGAAAAATGGAGATAATGATAGTACTAACCACACTGGAGTTTTGAAGAATAAAATAGGATAATTACAAAAATTTTTTAGCTCATAGCCTCACACATAGTAAATGTTCAAATAATTATTAATTTGTTGTCATAATTAATAATAGGATGACTCTTTCATTTACTGCCAGAATTAAGTCCATTCTAGATAAGCCTGCACTGTGTGTGAGAGGAAATCAATATATGTATATTGGATCACCAGCAATTGCATAATGATTTAGCTATCTATGCTCAAGTCAACAATAGCTCCTCAAGGCACAATTGTCCATTTTCAGTTTTCTTGTTATCTCCAGAGATACACTTTCACTTAGCTATGGTGGTCAATCCATCAGATATACGGTAACCAGAAAGCCTAGATTTCCTGTTATTTTCATTATTTTTCCTGCTTTCTATAATACGGACTTGTTTTTAATAAGAAATAAGTGAGTTCAAGAGAATTACAGTCATGTTTATTCCTCTTCTGCTATGCATGTTAAATCCTTCGTAATGTTCTACCTGGTATTTCTGTGGGATCTAAACTGTGGGCCAGTTATTTTGTGAAGCAACATTGAGTTGGATGTATATTTGGACAGATTTTTTTTTCAGTGAAACAACACATCAGAGATAAAAATGTTAACACGGTAGAAAAAACAGAGATTTTAGTTATTCTGATAATCTGCAAAGTATTTCATCTTCGGATAGTTCTGAAAAAAATGATGTGTGCCTAACACTTAGCTTTTGAGTTATCAGATATAAAGATTTTTAAAGTTGGCGTTACAAATGTGCTCAAGGGCCTTCCCTGTTGGTGCAGTGGATAAGACTCTGCATTCCAAATGCAGGGGGCCCAGGTTCAATCCCTGGTCAGGGAACTAGAGCTCACGTGCATGCCACAACTAAGAGTTCACATGCCACAACTAAGGAAGCTGCCTGCCACAACTAAGACCAAGTGCAACCAAATAAATAAACATTAAAAAAAAAAAGAAATGTGCTCGCAATGGATATCAATGGGCAAAAATGTAGCTGATTCAAGATTCATGGATTAAATTCAAATATTTACTTATTTGCAAAATAATAGCAGTAGTTTCCTTCAATTCAAAGTACACATGTTTTTCACCTATCCTTCTCAAACTCTTCCAAAGTATAGCAGAGGGAGAAACACTCCCAAACTTATTCTACGAAGCCACCATCATGCTGATACCAAAACAAGACGAAGACGCCACAAGAAAAGAAAACTACAGGCCAATAACACTGATGAACATAGATGCAAAAATCCTCAACAAAATACTAGCAAACAGAATCCAACAGCACATTAAAAGGATCATACACCATGATCAAGTGGGGTTTATCCCAGGAATGCAAGGATTCTTCAATATACGCAAATCAATCAACGTGATACACCATATTAACAAACTGAAGGAGAAAAACCATATGATCATCTCAATAGATGTAGAGAAAGCTTTCAACAAAATTCAATACCCATTTATGATAAAAACCCTCCAGAAAATAGGCATAGAGGGAACTTACCTCAACGTAATAAAGGCCATGTATGACAAACCCACAGCCAACATTGTCCTCAATGGTGAAAAACAGAAACCATTTCCATTAAGATCAGTAACAAGACAAGGTTGCCCACTCTCAACACTATTATTCAACATAGTTTTGGAAGTTTTAGCCAAAGCAATCATAGAAGAAAAAGAAATAAAAGGAATCCAAATCAGAAAAGAAGTAAAGCTGTCACTGTCACTGTTTACAGATGACATGATACTATACATGGAGAATCCTAGATATGCTACTACAGAAAACTACTAGAGCTGATCAATGAATTTGGTAAAGTAGCAGGATCCAAAATTAATGCACAGAAATCTCTTGCATTCCTACACACTAATGATGAAAAATCTGAAAGAGAAATAAAGGAAACACTCCCATTTACCATTGCAACAAAAAGAATAAAATACCTAGGAATAAACCTACCTAAGGAGACAAAAGACCATTATTCAGAAAACTATAAGACACTGATGAAAGAAATTAAAGATGATACAACAGATGGAGAGATATACCGTGTTCTTGGATTGGAAGAATCAACATTGTGAAAATGACTATACTACCCAAAGCAATCTGCAGATTCAATGCAATCCCTATCAAACTATCACTGGCATTTTTCACAGAACTAGAAGAAAAAATTTCACAATTTGTATGGAAACACAAAAGACCCTGAATAGCCAAAGCAATATTGAGAAAGAAAAACATAGCTGGAGGAATCAGGCTCCCTGACTTCAGACTATACTACAGAAGTTACAGTAATCAAGATAGTATGGTACTGGCACAAAAACAGAAATAGAGATCAATGGAACAGGATAGAAGGTCCAAAGATAAACCCATGCACA
Organism: Globicephala melas; assembly: GCF_963455315.2. Taxonomy (NCBI): domain Eukaryota; kingdom Metazoa; phylum Chordata; class Mammalia; order Artiodactyla; family Delphinidae; genus Globicephala; species Globicephala melas. The sequence continues at coordinate 48,676,995 of NC_083327.1, read as the reverse complement.
TATGGTCACTGTATTTTTGATAAAGAAGGCAAGAATACACAAGGAAGAAAAGACAGCCTCTTCAATAAGTGGTGCTGGGAAAACTGGACAGCTACACATAAAAGAATGAAATTAGAACATCCCCTAACACCATACACAAAAATAAACTCAAAATGGATTCTTTAATATAAGGCTAGACACTATAAAACTCTTAGAGGAAAACATAGGCAGAACACTCCATGACATAAATCACAGCAAGCTCTTTTTTGACCCACCTCCTAGAGAAATGGAAATAAAAACAGAAATAAACAAATGGGACCTAATGAAACTTCAAAGCTTTTGCACAGCAAAGCAAGGAACAAGACGAAAATACAACCCTCAGAAGGGGAGAAAACATTTGCAAGTGAAGCAACTGATAAAGGATTAATTTCCAAAATATACAAGCAGCTCATGCAGCTCAATGTCAAAAAAAAAACCACCCAGTCCAAAAATGGGCAGAAGACCTAAACAGACATTTCTCCAGAGAAGATATACAGATTGCCAACAAACACATGAAAGAATGCTCAACATCATTAATCATTAGAGAAAGGCAAATCAAAACTACAATGAGGTATCACCTCACACCAGTCAGAATGGCCATCATCAAAAAATCTACAAACAATAAATGCTGGAGAAGATGTGGAGAAAAAGGAACCCTCTTGTAATGTTTGTGGGAATGTAAATTGATACAGCCACTATGGACAACAGTATGGAGGTTCCTCAAAAAACTAAAAATAGAACTATCGTACCACCCAGGAATCCCACTACTGGGCATATACCCTGAGAAAACCGTAATTCTAAAAGAGTCATGTACCACAATGTTCATTGCAGCTCTATTTACAATAGCCAGGACATGGAAGTAACTTAAGTGTCCATCGACAGATGAATGGATAAAGAAGATGTGGCACATATATACAATGGAATATTACTCAGCCATAAAAATAATGAAATTGAGTTATTTGTAGTTAGGTGGATGGACCTAGAGACTGTCATACAGAGTGAAGTAAGTCAGAAAGAGAAAAACAAATACCGTATGCTAACACATATATATGGAATCTAAAAAAGAAAAAAAAAAGGTCCCAAAGAACCTAAGGGAAGGACAGGAATAAAGAGGCAGTCATAGAGAATGGACTTGAGGACACGGGGAGGGCGAAGGGTAAGCTGGGATGAAGTGAAAGAGTGGCATGGACATATATACACTACCAAATGTAAAACAGATAGCTAGTGGGAAGCAGCCGCATAGCACAGGGAGATCAGCTTGGTGCTTTCTGTCCACCTTGAGAGGCGCGATAGGGAGGGTGGGAGGGAGACGCAAGAGGGAGGAGATATGGGGATATATGTATATGTATGCTTGATTAACTTTGTTATGCAGCAGAAATTAACACACCATTTTAAAGCAATTATACTGCAATAAAGATGTTAAAAAAAAGAATGAATATATTCAAAGGAGAATTTATAAAGTAGCCATTTTACAAAGCAAAGCAATAAATGACAAGTTCCCACAGATGGATGACCTAAAGCAGGCACCTAAGTGGGCAGCGAAACTATTAACTCCCTGCTGTGCGACAAGCAGTCGTTCAAGTGAATTCTTTTTTATCTACTATGAAGAGAGGGAGTTTTCAAGACTGAAGGGATTCTCCCAGGGCAGCAGGTGGTAGAGCAGATTTTGGTCCACCTCTCCACCCTCTTCTTGGGCACAGACAAAGAAAGACATCATTTTCCTATCATAGAGGCAACATGAAAGCAGGAATTTTCTGTATACTGAGAGCTTGGATCATCTTTTATCTATTCCACTCTAAGGCCAGTTCATGATCAAAGAACCATTTCCAACCTCCCTTCTACCCGTCATCTCCAATCAGCAGTGGAAGTAGAGCGACCTGAGTGACTGAATATAGAAGCAGAAAATAGAGCCAGACAAAGATTCTCAGTGGGACAGAAAACCATTTAAGGGGGCTGAGAGTTAATAGGGCAAGAGAAGAGAAAGGAATCTAGAAAAAAAAAAGTTTTGCTTGCTAAGAAGGTATAGCCAAATAGGTTCGAAGGTAGAGAATTAATGTCCTAAGTTTTATGGAGAAAAGGAGCCTGGTGGGGATGTGAGTGTGGGACTGTTTTATGGTGTAAGAAACTGTTCCCACATCTCCAACACTCTGTGGACTTTATGGATAATATTTTCTCATTTGAACCCAACATAAAGGAATTTTTTTCCTTCCCCATTCCAAAAGAAACCCAAAAAACAAAGTACATATGTTTTTTATATATTAACAGATGTTTTTAGATTCACAGAATTGTAGAGCTGGCCTATAAGGAACTTTAACAGCAATCTAATTTAACCCCTTCATTTTGCAATAAAATAGGTAAACTCAAGAGATTTATGAGAGATGCCCAAGGTCACACAACCAGCTTGAGGCAGGGCCTGAACTGTAATCTAGATCACCTGATTTCCAATTCTGTGATACTCAAATGAGAGGACAAAGATGGATGCTCCAAATGTTTCAGAAAGGCCAGTGATTTCAAGACAGTTTTGTAGTTCTCAGTCATCAATCTCACTTACTGCCAAACTTTTCAGGGGAGCTGGTATTATACACGCAGCATTTATACTCAAAAATGCCAACTGTAACCACAATTGCTTTATGGAAGGAATGGAAACAGAGAGCACTCCTTACATTATGCAGCCATTATCTAAGATTATTCATTATACTTGCAGTGTTACCAGAACATTTCATGGGTTACCAGTAAAGCCTGAGATTTAAGTAATTTAAGTTTTCTGTTAATCATATTTTTCATCATCTTTTCCTATTGAAACATTTACCTGAAAGAGTCAAAGCTGTCAATATGCGAGGCAACAGCTAATGAGAACGTGATCACTCAAACAACCAGAAACTATAAGTTTTCTCTGTGTTCACTAGTTGTGAACTGAAAATGGTCCACATTTTATATCCATTATGTTAGAAAGTCAAAATTCAAGTATTTGCTTTTTTTGATGCAAAATATTTATTATTATTCTTTCTGAGGATCTATTTTGGGTTTATATATGGCTTTATAAAGAATACACATTAGAAATTCTCATTTTTAATTAATTTAAGTTGATAGTTAAAATATAAGTTTTCATCAGCCAAGTACAGTGCTTTTCTAATCCTCATCGTGCAACAAAATACTCCATTAGTGTAAATACAATTGTCAAAATACCATTAATTTAAAAGCAAGTATTTTTCTGCCCTGATAGTGTTTGTGGAGGAAGAGTCTGATACCTAGAATGCTCATCTCTCAAGATTCTTCATATCAGCCAGCCCTTCTGCACTGAATATAGACATAGACACACAGATACATACAGAGGCTTGTTTTTTTCTACAACTGTTAGCCTACTTCATTCAAATTATCTTAAAAAAACTATTCCCTGATATTAAAGCAGGAAAGGGAATAGAAGGAATAAATGAAAACTGATTTATAGTAGAGTGGTCAAACTTAATGTTAAATGGTAAGAGAGAAATGAAAAATGGCCCCAGTTGAGCAGAATGAACAAAACAGAGAGAGGCTGCAGCTCAGAAAGAAATCACAGATTATTTGTATCTCAGAAAAAGCCCACTCAAGATCTCAAGGCATCCCACTAGCACAATTCAGGACAGGTGATCGTCAATCCTCTTCCATGTATCTATTGTTAGGAAACCTTCTTTCTTTCTTTATTATTTTTTTAAACATCTTTATTGGAGTATAATTGCTTTACAATGGTGTGTTAGTTTCTGCTTTATAACAAAGCGAATCAGTTATACATATACATATGTTCCCATATCTCTTCCCTCTTGCGTCTCCCTCCCTTCCACCCTTCCTATCCCAAAATCTTTATTTCTAATGTTTATCAACCTTCATTATAAGGAAATATGTTATTATTAACCTAACTCATGAATTTATGATATTCTCCTTTTTGGGCATTAAATGAAAATCTAATCACATTATTCATGTGGTAACAGATAACTAAAAAATCTTCCTATATTTAACTTGCTTAGAGTAAAGAAAACTTTATTAATCTGTATTTATCTCAAACTGACTAAATACAAACATCTTTGTGGAGGATGCTTTTTAGTTATTATAACTAAACAAATTTTACTACAGCTCATGAGAGCCAATGGTGTTTTTACCTGAAAGTATTAAAATGCTAAGCCTTCCAATAAATCAAATATTTAGACAAGAGCCTAGTTTATGGCTGGGAATAATTGTAGACCTTTATCTGGGTTCATTCATTCACTGTTTTATATAAAAAATGTTTACTGAGGGTCTACTGTACACAGAACACTGGAAAAATATAGAGGTTGAAAATATAAATAAGAAATGTTTCTTTGTATAATAAACTAACAAAGTAAGAAAATAATTTAAAAATATACACAAAGAAGGGGCCAGAGGTGATTACAAAAGGGAAAGTAATCCTCCTTGAGATGACCAATGAATATTTTAAATATAGTGGAAGGTTAGAATTTCAAAAAGTGAAAGTAAAGCTTCCAGTAATATTATGAAAAAAATGCATAAATTTAAACATATAGACAGAAATGATTAAAGTTTATATAGAAAATAACAGAGGACATAGGTTATAAGAAAAAGAAAGTAGTCTGATTTCTATAAAACAGTAAAGGGTTTTCATTGACTATGATCTGTCTAAATGTGATTTTTTTTGTTCAGTTAGTTCAGTCTTGATGAATTTTTCAATACAAATACTCAGATCTTTCTTCAATTCTTGAAAAATTTCAAGCATTATATCTGAATATTTTCTTTCCTCAGTTTTCTATAATTATTCCTCCTGAAAATCCTCTTGAATAAAATTGAAGCTTCTCAATCTGTTCTTCATCTTTCAACTCTTAATACTTATCTCTTTATTTCTCTCTGATATGTTCTGTGGTATGTCTTCATTTCTAAATTCTAGTAATTATTTTCTCTTCATGACTGTCTACTAGTCTATTTATTTCCTACACTGATTTTTTTCAGAATTTATTTTCATTTTCAAGCTTCCAAAGAAAAGATTGTGTGTGCTTTGTCTCTACTCTCTTGACTAGAACTTCTCCTTGACATTTAAAATAAATTGTAACTTTGCTCTAGAGTGCTACTGCTCCTAGTCGGTCATTTCAAAATTTATAAAAGTCATCTGGTTTGTCAAGTCACTATGGATTATTGCCTTGTCTTCTGATTTGTCCCCAAATATCTTCCACAGTAGTCTCCTTCATATATTGATGAGCTATGTTCTTTGTTTTAATTTATGAAAAACAAAGCAACACATAATAAGCTGATTATATTAAGTTATTCAGCATATCCTTATCATGTTGAGGCTCACGTGTTTATTTTTGGTTTCTTAAACATTTTTTTTAAACATTTTCTTAAACATTATGCCCATATGTCTTTATTCAGCTTATACAGAAAATCAAATTGGAAAAGAAAAAAATCCAGACATCTTAACAAAGATCCTTAATTTTCCAAAAATATTTAAAAATTATATAATAGACACTGAACTTACAAGCAGAGTTAAAAGAAAATGACATTCTATAAAACTTGCTTCAGTACAATCATATTCAGTGACTCATACTGTTGTGCCTTCTAACCTCTGCTCTTAAAAACAAGCCCTTAGAAGGTCATTGCAACCTTAAATGATGTTGATTTTCTTCAGATCATGCTGTAACTTGACAGGAGTCATAAAAAGGCCACACTGTAAATGATATATCTTGGTTACTAATGTCCTTTTCTGCTGGCATTCAGACAACTCTTGTCACAGCTCTTAGACCAGATAATGCTTTCTTACCCTTAAAGAATAATCTGAAAACGCTACCCAGAGTGTTGTCAAAATCCCAGAAATGTTTTTCTGTAGGTTGGTCATGTCTTGAAAGGAGAAAAAAACTATAGAAAGGCTTCTTTTATGCTCTTTTGGTAATGCAATGTATATATACACACATATAAAAGTTAAGAAATTTTAATCTCATAATATTATATTTTTGGTTGAGGAGTTTTTCTTTGTTTGCTTATTTTTACTTATGTAATTTAAACTAATGTAAGTGCACCAGGAGATGTGGTTCTGGTTATCTTCTTGAAAATTAAGATACAGCTCAAAAAACAGGCAGGGAGGGAGGAAGGTTAAGATTTCTCTCTAATCCATGTAATGCATTTAAAAACACTCACATATATATTTATGCGTTGGGTTGATCATCTGTGCTTATTCTTGGTAATTGAACTAATTATTCATAGATTTTAACATTTATACCTTCAAACTTTAACAAGCAAAATGGTTGGAAAGAACAATAATTAATTTTTAAATAAATGATTATTAAAAATTTCTTATTACAAAAAGTCCTTATCTCCTAAGTTGACAGAACACATCTCTGAGAAATTTTTCATAATATCAAAGGTGAGAGTTTATGTTATTCAACACTGCAAGTTTTTATAATATCTTTAGCCTTAAGAGTAGAAAATCTTTTATGACAGTGATATTCATTTTACATACACAGAACAGAGCTAAGTAGAATTGGTGCTAAATAAATGTTGTTTGATGAATTGAATAAGGGAAATAAGCTTCCCGTTTACTCCATTATTCAAGGAGTAAATTAAAGGTGTTTCACACTAATACGATAATTTTTAAAAAGGCAAAAGAACATGTCTGTATCATTTTAAGAGGGAGTTAAGAAAACAGTAATAAAATTAATTGCCATTGAACAGATACAAGCTGAGCTTTTCAGAAGGAATAATTCATAGAAATCTTACAGACATTTTAAAAGTACATGCTACAGGGGCTTCTCTGGTGGCGCAGTGGTTGCGAGTCTGCCTGCTGAGGCAGGGGACACGGGTTCGTGCCCCAGTCCGGGAGGATCCCACATGCCGCGCAGTGGCTGGGCCCGTGAGCCATGGCCGCTGAGCCTGCGCGTCCGGAGCCTGTGCTCCGCAACGGGAGAGGCCACAACAGTGAGAGGCCCGCGTACCGCAAAAAAAAAAAAAAAAAAAAAAGTACATGCTACAAAACTGCATGTCATAGGATTATAAAAAATTAATATCAACATTTTATAGACAAATGAGTCTATAAGGAACTTTAGATACCTTCTAGCCCTGTTTCAAGCACCTGGAAGATCTATCTTTAATTTGAACTGGCACATAAATTGAACATTGCTGAGAGGTCAAATTACACTTTGGTGAAGACAGAAGGAGTGATGAATAATAATAATGACTGCACTTTACATTTATATAGCAATATATGCCATTTAATCTCCTTTTATATCCATAGCTCTAGAGCAGAATGCAAAGATTTCATAATATCAAAATTATGATCCAGCTTTATCTTCCATACATTTACACCATGCAGCTTACACACTTTCCATACTGAGTATATTTTTTCCTGGAAATGCCAGGAATTCTCAATACTCAGATTAGTGTATGACTCAAAAATCAGATGTACAGTTATAGACAGTACCATCTCTGTAACTAAATATCATTTATTAATATAAGCAGTGATCTTCAGATCGAATAGACACTTTTGTATTGATTTTTATAATGATGGAAAACCAAAGCAAAGGCCATTCAAAATTTCACATCAAATGTATTTCCTAATGTAGTCCAAGAGTATATATGATAATATAAAGATAATATTTTGAGGTCCTTCTCTGAAACTAGAAACATAACAGCAACTATGCTAATGCCTCTTTGCTTCTGCCATTGTCAATATTCAAGCAATGTCTGAATAGTTACTGCTCTGGATGCTGTGGTAAAAATTCCAGGAATAAAAAGGATGGGAGTTGGAAAAAATGACCTTTATACAGTACTCTCCAATGTTAAAAATTGTATGATTCCAGTCATTTTACTTTGCTGATAGGTAGAAAACCACTCCATATTCTTCACCATGGATAACGTTTCATAATCACAAAGCATCTACTATTTTGTTTTCACTAGACTTTTCTGAATATCTAAAGCTCTTGGATACAAGTTTATTACACAAATTCTAAGCCTTCATGAAATTATTTCCTATATTGTTATTACTAATAACTACATTAAATCTTTTAAAATTATATTTTTATAAAATATTTTCTTCATCAATTTCCAGGATATTCGATAATCTGGATCAATGTTGTTTAAGAAAATTTTGGTGAAAACAGAAAGAAGTTCTAAAATAATAAAAGCAACAGGGAGTCTTGGGGTCACAAGTAGGAGGATCTCATGAAAAACACCCAGTCAAGGAAGCCTTTTTGTCTCCACAGGCCAGAGACTCTCCTCCCCTAATAGAAGACACCAAGGTAGGCGGGTGGCACAGACACTAGCACCCTCTTCATTACTCTGCATCTAAGTCTCCATCCCCCCTCCTTTCCCCCAGGCAATACCAGCAGAGACCAGTGGGAGACACAATAGCACTGCATAAATAAACCAGCAGGCCAAAATAATACTTTAAGTGTCTGAAAATTAAATGGTAATTGGAACCACAATCTACAAAAGAAGTCCAGGACCACGTGCTAAATCCAACCAGGGTAACTTCTCGCTAAAATAAAAGAGGTAATGTTGACCCAGAGCCTCCTAACAAAAAAGACGAAATGTTAAGATTAAAAATCACTTATACTGAAGTCGAGACAATCACGACTTTAGTGAGGAAAGACAGTCAACTGACACCAACACCAAGATGAACCAGATGTTGGAATTATCTGCCAAAGATTTTAAAGCAGCTGCCATAAAATGTTTCAACAATAAATTTAAATTTTTTTTCAATAACTGAAAATTTTAAAACATCTTAGCAAAGAAGCAGAAATTATTTTAAAAAGGAACCAAACGAAAATTGTAGAACAGAGAAATATAATAAGTGAAATTTTAAAAACTTGTTGAATGGACTTAGTAGGTGAAGACGACAGGATAGAATCAGTGAACTTGAGAATAGATCCAGTATGGCAGTTTTTTACAAAGTTAAACATACACCTACCAGATGACTAAGCAAGCCCACTCCTTGGTATTTATCCTAAAAACTGGAAGTTTATGTGTGACAGTAAAACATGTACACAAATGTTCACAGCAGCTTTCTTTGTGATAGAAATAACTAAAATGTCCTTCAACAGGTTAATGGATAAACAGATTATGGCACATCCATACAATGGGATACTATTAGAAGTAAAAAGGGAAACTGTTGATAAAAGCAAATGTCTTGAATGAATTTCAAAGACGTTATGTTGAATGATTACATGTCTCAAGATTACCTACTGTGTGATTCCATTTATTCAACAGTCTTTAAAATACAAAACCATAGTCATGGAAAACAGATCAGTGGTTAATCAGCGGGTATGGGTGGGGGTGATGGGATCACTCAGAAAGGATAGCCTAAGGAGATCTTTGAGTCATGCAGCAGCTTTGCATCTTCATTGTGGTGGTGACTATCCAAATGTATACATGTATTAAAATGCCTACAACTGTGTGACAAGAGAAAAGCATCAATTTTGATGCATGGTAGTTACAAAATATAAAGTATTAATAGAATACATACAAGAATAAAAAACAAAGAAACTATTATCACAAAAGTCAGAATAGTAATTACTTCTGGGAAAGTACGGGAATGAGATCAGTATGGAGCCCAAAGGAGCTCCTGAGATCCTCATAACATTCTGCTTCTTAACCTGGGCATTTGGCATGTTTTAAATTTTTGATTTACAGTCATCCTTTGGTTTCTGCATAAGACTGCTTGCATAAGACTGCTTGCATAAGACTGCATCCTTTGGTTTCTGCATAAGACTGCATAAGACTCCCCCTGCCCCAGATACCAAAATCAGAGGAAGCTCAAGTCCCTGATATAAAATGGCATATGTAGAACAGTCGACCCTCCACAACCATGGGAAAGGAGTGCAGACTGTATGTATACAGCAACAATTTTGGATGATATCTGGAGACAACTAGTAAGATTGAAGATGCATATATCCTATGCCTCAATCATTTCATATATTCTTTTAAATAAATTTTCATGCATTTCTCCAAGGAACTATACATTGAAGCATTTTATGGTAAAGAAAATATGTAAACATGACCTGTCCATAAAGTAGAAAATTGATTAATTAAAGGGTGGTTTATTTATATGATAAAATAGTATATACATACCACTGAAAATAAATAAGCATGTCCTATGTATCAACATGAATATATCTCAAAAACCTAATACAAGCAATTAAAGTAGGTTGTGAGATGATACATACCATCTATTATTATTATTCAAAAATTAACTGAGTATATAAGACATACACAAAAATAATAAATATCAAATACATGATTGTGCTTATCTCTTGGGGAAGAAGAAAAATAAAATGCAGACAGGAATAGAGGAGATTATAACTTCATCTGTAATGTTTTGTTTAAAAGAAGAAAATAACAATCAAATACGGCAACATTTGATAAAGTTAGCTGGCGTGTGTAAAGGTACTGATTATAGTATTATTGTCTATATCTTTGAAAAATTTCATAACTTAATGGCATGTTGATTATATTTCCACGTGCAGAAACTGATTTTTCTTAAGTGTGCACTGCTTCAGTCATTTATGTTACTTTCCTGGCCTCTGTGTGCATTTGGATTTGTAATCTGCATTTGGCTGTGAGGCTAAAACTATCTCTTAGGCCTCTGACAACTGACAACCTTTATAAACACCTGGTGCTTGGCCCTTGACCCCTTTTGCTTCTGTTTTTAGCACACTGTGTTTACCACCACCACGGTCACCAACACTGCTCCTGTTCTATCACCCCTATGACCTACAGTTCTGGTCATCCATACGCTGGACAGAGCAACTCTTTTCTTTGGGGCTGCTTTACCTGAGATACTGCTTCTCTACTCCTTTTCAAAGTCCCTGAGAAGGAGACTAGGAATGCCATTACTAGAGCAGGTTAAGGAGGTAAATAGTCTCATCTCTTGTTGCTCTAAATGTTTTCCTACAGATTAGAAAGCTCCATCTCTAGGTGGAGGAAGCTGGAGTTGTTTCTCACATTTGTGCAAGTGAGGCTGTTCCTGCTGAACACTGGAAGCCCTACAGGCTCCCCGTCCATCAAACTATTATTTTTCTCCAGCTCTCCCTAGGAAATCTTATCATGATATGCAAAGCTTGATTTTTCTAAAATCATTTCTAAAAAAAAAAAAATCAAAGCAAATTTCTTCTCTGTGGAAAGGAGGTTGGATCTTTACCAAACAAACTGCTAGGATTCTGTCGACATACCCACGTCTGTAACATCTCTCTTTTTAACATTTATGCAAAACACAAATATATAAAATCTCTACCACTGAAGGGCTCAAGGTAAAGTAATCAGTTGTTTAAACAAAGTGAATCATACTTCTTGGCTTATGAATCTGAAATGATCAGTTTTTTAAATTACCCTTCACATTATACAAAGTAGGTAGATTTAATGAGTTCATCAATATGACGTTCACTTAAGTTCACGGTTATTAAAACAACTAAGTAATAGGTCCTAAGATTTAGTTATTAGAGTATCAACGTATGTTGGTAAAATGGGAATCTATTTCACTTATGCCAGAGACACTTATGAAAATGTGTTTGAAAGATATTTCAGAGCTTGGATGAAGTTAATTAGCATATAAGAACCACTTAAGGAAATACTTCCTTACAAGAGGCTACTTCTGTATGAGAGCTAGAAGAGATTTATAACATGGAAAGATTGTGCCTGACTTTTACCTCATCAAGTCTAAAAGAAATAGACTTCTCTCTTTTTCCAAAAAGGGAGATGGTTTACCACTTAAAAACACTTTCTTTTTTAAACTCCTTTGATAAAAACTATTTTGTTTCTAAGGTATTTTTAAATAGAGCACGCAAATGCTAGTAGTTTCTCTAGTAAAATATAAACTGTGTACGCTGTAAAATATAAAATTCTGGGGGAAAAGGGGGGTTTGCTTTTTGCTTGTCATGTACTTATGCCTTTATGTGTTCATTATATGGTTCTTCTATGTTGTATAGATGTGTGTGTGTGTGTGTAAAGCCTTTGTGTTATCACATTACTGTTACTGACTGAAGAAATGTGATTTGTGCTAGATGCATAAAGAACCTTTAATAAGACTTAAGGAAAAATTTTTTCTCAATGAGTATGATTAAAAAAAATACTTCACATGTGCCTGGGGGATTTGTGGTATAGAAAGCCTTTTCCACAGGCATTAGCTCAAAGAACATTATTATACTGATGGAACAATGTCTAATAATGCAAACTGATTTGAAGCCAGGGAGACTTGCCTTCCAATCTCTTCCTCTATTATGCTAGTTCTGTGGCCTCAAAGGACTCACAAAACTTCTGTTTGTTTGTTTGTTTTGTTTTTTAATCATTACTTGAGGACAAGGAAACTTGCAAGATGGCTATAATAATTAAGGGCAATGATCCTAAGTTTCTTGTATAGTGGCTAGAGTAGTACCTAGCATATATTAATAATTAATATTTAACAGTGCACTGCTATGTAATTTATAAAACATGTTTACCCTTTTAAAGTGTACAATCAGTGGTTTTGAGTTGTGCATTCAGCACCATAATCTAATTTTAGAATGAGCCGCTAACCATTAGCAGTAACTCTCAATTCCCCCACACTACACTCAAGCCGTAGGTAACCATTAATCTACCATCTATTTATACAGATCTGCCTATTCTGGATGTTTCCTATAAATAGAATTATGAAATGATTGGCATAGCATGTTTTTGAGGTTCACCCAAGTTATATACATCAGTACTTTGTTCCATTTTATTAACAACTACGTTTCATTGTATGGATACTCTACATTTTGATTTATCAGTTGAAGGACATTTGAGTTGTTTCTACTTTTTGGTTATTATGAACAAAGATGATATGAACATTCATATAGAAACACTTTGTGTTGTGTGTGTACATATCTTTCATTTCTTTGAAGCTCTTTCTTTCTTTAAGAGTGGAGTTGCTGAGTAAAATGACAACTCTATATTAACATTCTGAGGAACTGCCAAATTGTTTTCCAAAGTATCTGCGCCATCATACATTCTGAGTGGCCATGTATGAGAGTTCCAATTTCGACACATCCTTACCAACTCATTATTTTCTACATTTTTTATTATAGTCTTTCTAGTTTTTTTTATTACGGTCATCTGTTTTTTAATTATTATTATAATTATTCTAGTGAGTGTGAAGTAATTTTGAGTTTTATTTCCCTAATTATGGTGAACATCCTTTCACATGCTTATTTACAGTTTGAATTTCTTTTTTGCAGAGTTGCCTATACAAAGTCTTTGACCATGTTTTAATTGGATTATTTGTGTTTCTATTATTGAGTTCTAAGAATTCTTTATGTATGATTGATAAAAGTCCCTTGTCATATACGATTAGAACCCAATGGCCATAGGTCCCAGAATGCACCAAAAAAAGTACATTGACTGAAGTCATCTTTAGGTACACAATTTGAAGTGACAAATACAAAACCCATGCTTGCAACAATTGAAATAAAACTATTTTGTTCAGAGAAGTAAAGGGGGCATGAATACACCAAGACTCACACTGACAAAGCTAAATAAAATAAGAAAACTAACTTAGCAATAGAGAAAAGAACCTCTGAGTTTTGAAAACAGCTAGTTGGGAACATTGCTAGAGCCTCTTCCTCAACATACTCACTTATACTTCCTCAACATACTCACTTACAGGAAATGTGGAGATAATTGGTTCAGGAAAACCAATTCATGCAATGATAAATAAAAATTAATTAGTAGAGCAATTATATAAAGATACTTAGAATTACATAATAAATTTCAGTCATTTTATTTATTGAAATCTTTCACAAGAACACTTTAGTTATGTGATAGGTAATAATTTTGACAAAAGAGTAAGAGCTGAAAATAATGCAACTGACAAAGGGTTAATTTCCAAAATATACAAACAGCTCATATAACGCAATATCAAAAAACAAACAACCCAATCAAGAAATGGGCAGAAGACCTAAATAGAAATTTGTCCAAAGAAGACATACAGATGACCAACAGGCACATGAAAAGATACTCAACATCACTAATTATTAGAGAAGCGCAAATCAAAACCACAATGAGGTATCACCTCACACCAGTCAGGATGGCCATCATCAAAAAGCCTACAAGTAATAAATGCTGGAGAGGGTGTGGAGAAAAGGGAACCCTCCTACACTGTTGGTGGGAATGTAAGTTGGTATAGCTACTATGGAGAACAGTATGGAGGTTCCTTAAAAAACTGAAAATAGAGCTACCATATGATCCAGCAAACCCACTCCTGGCATATACCCAGAAAAGACAAAAACTTTAATTTGAAAAGATAGATGCACCTCAATGTTTACAATAGCCAAGACATGGAAACAACCCAAGTGCCCATGAACAGATGATTGGCTTAAGAAGATGTGGTGTATAGATACAATGGAATATTACTCAGCCATAAAAAGAATGAAATATTGCCATTTGTAGCAACACAAAAGGACCTAGAGAATATCACAGTAAGTGAAGTGAGTCAGACAAAGACAAATATTATATGATATCAATTATATGTAGAATCTAAAAAATAATACAAATGAATTTGTTTACAAAACAGAGGCAGATTCGCAGACATGGAGAACAAACTTATGGTTATCAAAGGGAAAAGGGAGTGAAGGCAGGGATAAATTAGGAATGTGGGATTAACAGATACACACTACTATATATAAAATAGATAAGCAACAAGGATTTACTGTATAGCACAGAGAACTATATTCAATATCTCATAATAACCTATAATGGAAAATAATCTGAAAAAAATATATATATAACTGAGTCACTTTGTTGTATACCTGAAACCAAAAAAAAAAAATATTTGGCAAGAAGAAGAGGAGGAAAAAAAAGAATAATAGCTGAAGCTGAACATGCTCACACCTTATAATTCAGAAATTTTATTTGTAAGAATATACCCAACAGAATATACCCAACAGAATATACCCAACAGAAATGTGAACATACATTTACCAAAATTCATGTGTGTGTGCATATATATGTATATATATACACACACACATATATATACACACATATACACACACGTATACACAGACGTATACACACACGTATACACACACATATATATCAGAATGTTTATGGCTTCACAATTTTTAATGCCTAAAACTGGAGAAAAACCACATGCCCTTCAACAGTAGAAGAGATAAGTAAATTATGGTATGTATACATATACTATACAGCAATGAGAATGAATAAATTCAGAAACAGACACTAATATGTATAAACCTGATAAATAGAATGTTGAGTTATATAATCCTGATTTTAAAAATACATAATAAATCATTCCATTTCTTGAATTTCAAAAGCAGGCAAGATTAATCTACATTAATCTTGGGAAGGTGTGACTCAAGGACTGTATATCTGTGGGACGCCGCCAGGAAGGAGCTGGATTCTTGGTCCAGAGGAAGGCGAAATTACATTGTTGCATTTTGCTTGCACTACCCGGGAGTGCCGCGTAAGGCGCCACGCGTGCATCCCGTGGATTGTAGGCGTAGCAATATATTGTCACATGTACTGACACACACCAATCCAGGGCTGTTGTGTGGACCTTCTGGCCAGTATAAAGCCTGCCATATTCTGCTGCGTAGGGTCTTCCTTCCATCTTTCTTCAACCAAGCTGTGCTCCAATAAAGTGTGATACGAGAAGAATCTTGCGTGTGGCGGCTCGTTATTCTGCTGGTCGGAAACGGCCCGCTGCAAGTGGTGCCGAAACCCGGGAACTTCGCGCCTTGCATGGAGGACCGATTCAGAACTCGACACACGGAGTGAACCGGTAATTTTGCCGGTACGTAGCTTTTGTGCCTTGCACTGTCTTGTTGTGTGTGTAATGGTGTAAATCTTTTAGTGAAAGTAAGTAAAAGTACATAATGGGGAATACTCATGTTAACCCCACGGCAAATTTTTATGAGCCGATACAGGCACTTTTACGGGATCGGGGGTTGATGTTATCTCACAAGACTCTTGGCCGTTTACTGAATGATATAGATCAAGCAGCGCCATGGTTTGGAGTTTCGGGTACTTTGACTATCCCTTCATGGGAGAAATTAGGAAAGGATTTGCACCGTTTTCATGAGGAGGGTAAGCTGTGCTGTGCGACTTTCCCTTTGTGGAATTTAGTTCGATCTTGTCTTAAGGAGGGAAAGTGTACAGACATAGTGAAACAAGCGACGCAAGTTTTGCGGTCATATCAAGATAGTGCTTCCGAAGCAGGCAGTCATAAGGCTACAGATGATAGGCCTACAAAAGAAGAATTAGTAGATAATAAGGTTAAGAAAAAGTTAAAATCTAAACAACCAGACGCCCAAGAGACTGGGCGAGAACCAATGTATCCGCTATTGTCTGGCTTGCAAGCCATGTATTTATCAGATGATGAGGAGCTAGATCCCGGCGATGCTGCGGATTTGGCAGAAACTGCTGCAAAATATGAGGAGGAGCGTTATGGCCCTTTTGGGGCTTTGCCCCCTTCTCGACCTCAGGAATTTTTTGCCTCAAGGAGTGTTGTTCAACCTAGGCGTTCTGCGCCTTCCATTCCTTCCCCGCAATGTACTTTTATTCCCCGCGAGGCTTGGTTTCAAGTTCCTTCTTCTTTGTCCAATGCGTTTCCAGTATTTGAAGATCCGGCTACACGCCAGCGATATTATGATATGATAGATCATAAATTAATTAGAGATCTTGCAGAAGCTTCCAAACGAGATGGCATTTCTGCTAATTATACTATTATGCTTTTGCAGTGGCTTACGAGAAATGCCTTGACCCCTACTGATTGGCAAGATATTGCTCGTGCGTGTTTAACGATGGGGCAATATTTAGACTGGAAGTCTATTGTTTCTGATTTGGCTCACAGTCAAGCGAGGGAAAATGCTGCCAATGGGCAGCCTGCCTGGAATGTAGATATGTTATTAGGACAAGGACAGTGGATAAATAATCAGACTATGTTCCCTGTACAAGTTTATAATCAAATAAATGAGATTAATATGCGTGCATGGCGAGCCCTCCCAAATAAAGGGGAGGTGTCAGGGAATTTAACAAAAATAATACAGGGAGGCACAGAGCCATTTTCTGATTTTGTAGCCCGGATGATGGAAGCGGCGGGAAGAATTTTTGGTAATGTGGATGAGGCGATGCCTCTAGTGAAACAACTTGTTTATGAACAATGTACAAAAGAATGCCGCCGAGCCATTACACCTTTTAAAGGAAAGGACATTGAAGTGTGGATGAAAGCTTGTAGGGAGATTGGAGGCCCTTTGTCTAATGCAGGGCTTGCCGCTGCGGTAATGACAGCTGCTAAAGGTATGCAAGATCCTGTGCGATCTGGGAATTGTTTCCATTGCTAAATTTAATCATCTTTGTGTTACTCCCTATAGAATTATAGGACGTTTGAACCAAAGTAAATTGATTGGAGAATATTTAAAAGGAAATTGGTCTGAAGAAGCAGAAAGACTGCTGTTTGAACAACGATTACAGATTATTCATCTTAATACTACCGAGTTACACCCTATTTCTTTTGGGAATTTTGCTTCATGGCTATCCTCTACTTTTCTTTTCTTTAAAGAATGGGTAGGCATGGGGGCTTTTGGCATCCTTTGTGCAGTGGGGATCGCACTATGCCTGTGGTTGGTGTGTCGTCTGAAACGTAAGTCACACACACAGAAGATTATGTTGATGCAAGCCTTGGTGGCCATTGAAAACGGCCAGCCTGCCGGTGCCTGGATCTCCCTGCTAAACAAGTCCTAGAGGTTGCCCCTGCACAGGATGGCCATGAGCCATTGCACTCCTAGTGGGAGCCTCGGCCTGAAATCAGCCCTTGCACCCCGCGCTGTAAGCAGCATTGCACTATGGGAGGGTGATTTCTGCCGCCCATGACAACAGCCCTTGAACAGCCATGTCCCCTTGGGGGCAAGACTTGTACGGGCGACCGTTATGTGGTCTAAGGACATAAAGAAAAAGGGGGAGATGTGGGACGCCGCCAGGAAGGAGCTGGATTCTTGGTCCAGAGGAAGGCGAAATTACATTGTTGCATTTTGCTTGCACTACCCGGGAGTGCCGCGTAAGGCGCCACGCGTGCATCCCGTGGATTGTAGGCGTAGCAATATATTGTCACATGTACTGACACACACCAATCCAGGGCTGTTGTGTGGACCTTCTGGCCAGTATAAAGCCTGCCATATTCTGCTGCGTAGGGTCTTCCTTCCATCTTTCTTCAACCAAGCTGTGCTCCAATAAAGTGTGATACGAGAAGAATCTTGCGTGTGGCGGCTCGTTATTCTGCTGGTCGGAAACGGCCCGCTGCATATATCCATCTCACCTGCCCATGAAATATGAAGGACACGCACAAACTGAACTAGTGGCAGCATTGTTACCACCAGTACTTTTTGAGAAGATTAAAAATGTTGATTGGACTTACTATTATCCTTGTTGCACTATTGAACTGGAAATAAAACAAATCTTATTCATAACTAATAAGATTCACCTAAAAGTGATGCAGAAACGCATGGAAAATTCAGAGAATACATATTTTTATTATCTTCTCAAATGTAAAGATGTCAAAAACTGGAAGGGAACTAGAGTAATTGGCTGATTGATTTATTTGTAGTAAAACACTTGAAGCTGCCACTGACATGTTGCTTGGGATGAAGATCCCAAACAGCCAAAACAATCTTGAGAAAAAAGAACACAGCTGGTGATATGCTTCCTGATTTCAAATTATCATACAAAGCTGCAGTAATCAAAAGAATATGATATTGGCGGAAAAACAGACACAGATTAATGGAACAGAATTGAGAGCCCAGAAATAAACCCACACATATATGGACAATTAATTTACAACAAAGGAGCAAAAAAACATGTAATGGAGGAAGAATAGTCTCTTCAATAAATAGTGTTGAGAAAACTGGGCAGCCACACACAAAAGAATGAAACTAGACCACTATCTTTTCACCATACACAAAAACTAACATTAAAAACTTGAACGTAAGACCTGAAACTATAACATTTCTAGAAGAAAACAGAGGCAGTAACTCACTGCTGTCAGTCTTTTAGCGATGTTTTTGTGAATTTGACTCAAAGACAAGGGAAACAAAAGCAAAAATGAAGAAATGGGATTACACCAAACTAAAAAGCTTCTGCATACAGAAGGAAATCATCATCAAGATAGAGATTTTTAAAGATCAACTTGTGTGAAAGAAATGGGGAGGAAGAGTATTGAATAAAAGATCTGAAAATCCTCAGCCTACTTGGTAAAGATACCTGGAGTGGATATCATCCATTAGAGTTGTCTTGTATCAGGATGGTATGGTCTGGACTTTATACCTCACCTTGCTCAGTAACAGGATTCAGGCTGCCTTGGAAAGGTTGACTTCAGGCAGTGCAGTTCTCTACAGCTAAGACAGATGCTGAAGAGCTTCTGACTGCTGACTGCATTTTCTACAAGTGGGCAGCAAGACCCATGTCTGCATATCATGTACCCAAGCCCATATAAATCTGCTCTAGTGAGTCCAACATATCTGGCACAGCAGCTATGACTGGAAGTACCACTTGTTTGAGGGTTCAGTAGTCTAATGACCATTATCCTTCAGGAACTACCTGGTTTTTGCAGGGACCAGAATGGTAAGTGTAACAGAACTATAATGAGAATCACCAATCTGGCATGTTTTATATTTTTAATAATTTCACTAATCTCTGTCATCACAACCCTACCCTCCCTTAAACCCTACCCAGCACACACATGGGATGCAGTGTTATTTGATTTACTAACACTGTGGGGTACTGTGGGATAGTTTCAAAGACCTGCACTCAGCCTTCCGCTGTATGAAAGCTCTTACCTCACAGACCAAGGATTCCATGAGGAGGCTGCATCAAGTGTTAAGCACCTAGATCCAAATTATGAATACAGACCAGGAAAATGATCACCTGGTCGGTCTGCAGACCCAGTAGACCACTGTATGGACAACTTTGGCCAGGATTCCAATCATTACTTGGCCCGATATATGTTCACACTCTAACAGGAGTACCATGGTCTCTAGGTAACAACATCAACTCAGAATTTTTATTCAAAGGTCCTCAAAAGTTCTCGGTGTTCCCCTTTTCTTAGTGTGCTGTAGCCCAAGTAAATGGTCATAGACCTCTTTGGGGGAAGAACTGGGGTAATCATTACCATATATAATCATAGTTTTCCAGACCAGCTCTTCTGTTAAGTAGATTCCAGGTCTAAACTTTAGCCCACATTCAGAAATTGACAAAGGATCCATGAACTTTTTTTTGAGACATTTGCCTTCAGATTCCTTGTTATACATCCTGGATTTATCCTTCTTGTACAAGGCAAGTAACATTCTGCTTTTGTCTATCCACTTGTCTTTTTCTCATGGGAATACTATGTTCTAGGATCCTTCTGCATAACTCTATACAGTTCAGATCCCCTTGATTGAAACTATGACCTGTCCAGTTATACTAAGTGTCTCTCCTAGCTTCTGGAACTTAGATTCTGCCACTTGTCCTCTACTGTTTTAGTGTCATCATCCTTATGCAATCAATGAACTAAGTTCTGTAACAGTCTCTTCTACCATTACCTAGGACCTGCAGAGGAAAGCCATCACCAATTTTTTAGTGATGCTGGGGCTCTCTCACCATCCATTCCTTATTTGTTTGGTAAATGGTATATACTTTGGGATATACCACAGAACAGAGTCATCTGGAGACTTTCCTGACTTCAAGCTGCTCACTTCTCTGAACCATATAGTCCCTACCTTTATCATTGGCCACAATAATTCTGACTTTTCAACTTCTCTCAACATGGACACTTTTCCTGACTTCTAGGAACCATTCTAGTAGTGAGTTTGCATTAAAACATACTTTTTAAAAATACATTTATTTTATTTATTTATTTATTTTTGGCTGCTTTGGATCTTTGTTGCGGTGAGCGTGCTTCTCATTGCGGTGGCTTCTCTTGTTGTGGGGCACGGGCTCTAAGCACACAGGCTTCAGTAGTTGTGGCACGCCGGCTCAGTAGTTGTGGTTCAAGGGCTGTAGAGCACAGCCTGAGTAGTTGTGATGCACAGGCTTTGCTGCTCCGTGGCATGTGGGATCTTCCCGGACTAGGGATTGAACTGCTAACCCCTGCATTGCCAGGTGGACTCCTAACCACTGCACCACCAGGGAAGTCCTAAAACATACTCTTGAAATTACATTAACTTCTTTTGTTATATTAGAACACTAAGTTTTCTGATAGTTCTATTTTTCTTCAAACAGAGAGACTAATGACAAGCCTGGTAGATTTAAAGATGTTTCCTCCTTTAGATTTGTCTATTTTCTATGAAAAAAAGAAACCTGTTAGCGTTCTAACTTACCTTAAATTTCACTGACATATCTTTTATATGTCTTTCAGGATTCTCTGTCACTGTTTTCTCAGTATCTGAGAATAATTCCCTGACAATTTCATTTGCTTAATCATAGTTTGAGATTACCTATATTTCTTTTGAATAAAGTTGTTCAAATTGTCCATCCTTTTCTACCATTTATTCTCTCAGATATACAAAAGAGATTATGTATATATGTATATATACTTCTTGAAAAATACGCAAAAAATAAAAACAAATCTTGAAAGAAATATGATGATTTAAGTTTTCAACAGTCTTCCTTCATGTTTATATTACATTTTGTTTTCCTGATTATTTAAAAGATAATAAATATCTTAATAAGACAAAGAAAAAGTGCTGAATAGTTTCTATTAACTTTTAAAATAGATTAAGAACCACCTCGACAAACTCTAAATATGGACAATTTTAAAAAGCATGGTTAGCCTTTCATTTTCTAAGACTGATATTTTTTCAGAAGATACTCAATAACTATTTGCTGTTATTAGTACTTATTACTTATAGTATGTTGTTCTAATTTGTACTCAATAACTATTGGTTGAAGAGAAGTTACTTGAATTACGTATTTTAAAAATAAACCAAAGGGCTTCCCTGGTGGCGCAGTGGTTGAGAGTCTGCCTGCCGATGCAGGGGACACGGGTTCGTGCCCCAGTCCGGGAAGATCCCACATGCCGCGGAGCGGCTGAGCCTGTGAGCCATGGCTGCTGAGCCTGCGCGTCCGGAGCTTGTGCTCCGCAACGGGAGAGGCCACAACAGTGAGAGGCCCGCTTATCGCAATAAATAAATAGGTAGATAGATAAATAAATAAATAAACAAACCAAGGACTTCCCTGGTGGTCAAGTGGTTAAGACTTAGCCTTCCAATGCAGGGTGTGTGGGTTTGATCCCTTTGGGAGCTAAGATCCCACATGCCTTGCGGCCAAAAAACCAAAACATAAAACAGAAGCAATATAGTAACAAATTCAGTAAAAATTTTAAAAATGGTCCACGTCGAAAAAAATTTTTTAAATAATTTAAAAAAGTAAACCAAACTGTTTTGCTGTTTTTCCTATCCTTTATTTCTCTCATTCTTTACATTTATATTTTTCAGAAGTCTTCTATAATTTACCTACCAGATTTTTAAAATTCTTCATACCCGTTGAAGAAAAAAAATTATGTTTCAAGTCATAAGAAGGCAATTATGTATCAGAGTTTGCTTTTCTCTATTTCTCTATCTCTTTTCTCTATTTCTCATAGTATGCTTTTCTCTATCCTAAGAATACAGTTCAATAGAGTTTGGGGAAATTCTCATTACTCTTCCTCGCAATCATTCTGGTGATTCTTTGTATTTGCTGACTTAATTTTCTCAGTCTTTTCATCGAGTTTATGGTTTTGGCTGCTATGATGAGATGCAAAAGGAACAGGCAAGGACTCAAAAACAGATTTTATAAAGGTTAAAGAAGTCCAGCATTCATTTCAACTTCCAGTAATGCACTGTACTCTATCAGGCATGCCAATTCGGAAATCCTTACCCTAGTGCCAGACAGTTAAAATGAATATGTTATCATGAATATTCATGATTGTATTGAGAATGGAAAACTGTATGATGTTTAACTTTTTCTAGTTGTTTTCCAAAATTTGTACTTGCATGGCCCTCCTTAGCTGTTCTTACTTGAAAGAAAAAATTTAATGGTCCATCATCATTTTTTTAAAGGTTTATACACGGAGTTTAGCAGAACGTAGGTGATTTAATATTTCCACTTACAAAAGATAGTTTCCTCTCATTTTAACCTTTCAGGATGAAGTCAAAACATACCTTTGTATAGACAGACAATAAGCACCTGACAATTTTGTAAGTGAAATGAATTAGCCCACTTTGCTTTATTCTCAGTATTTGCTTTAGGATAGAGCATGTAAGAAAAACTCTTGTGGTAAAGTAAAAATAAATCACTGCTCTTTGAAAGTTTTAAGGAGGTAGAAAAGATTTCATTCTTTTTCCTCCTTACTTTTTTAGGCCAATGGTTGTCAACCATGTAGATTCAAAGTGATATCATTGAATAACAGGAAGGGAAACACGAAAAGGATTTTAATTGCACCATTTACTTGCTTCCACATGACTCATCCCCATTATTTGAAGATAATTGTTTATTTGTTTTCTATGTAGCATAGAATCCATATGCTTCATATGGCAACAAATAAACAAAAAACAATTATGTCTTATGCTACATGGCCTTCTTACTGAATGCCATTTAACTTAAGAACAAATGTTACTTCTCAGTGTATGTGCAGTTAGCTTTCCAAAGGAATGTACAAAAAAGGACAAAATAATCTGTTTATCATATTCTGCTGTTAGACAGATATTCAGTAGTGATTAGGCCAACTTCGATGGGGTATTGCTAAGGCTATTTATGACAGCTTTATATATTCCAAATTTTTGCAATAATGACAGATAGAAAAAAAATTTATCTGGATAGCTTACTGTTTCCTCAATTTGGTTAAAATACACTATCTGTGAGATAAATTATTAGTAGAATGGGCAAAGACAAACTCAAGTATAGACTTATTGACTAATAGTTTTAAAAGTAAATTTTAGATATTCAGAACTATAATAACATAGAGAAAATCATACTAGATTCAGTCAATACATTTAAAATAAAATGAAGTAGCAGTTGATAATATACTCTGCACTGTTATTGGCTGTACAATTTGGAATACCCAAAATGAAAATTAAAAGGGCTTAATTAAATTTGGATATTAATCATGGATTTCTACCTTAAAACTTGTAAAACCTAATCAACAAGTCTCCTATCTTAGAACTATATTTGACTATTAAAATTTAAAATTTTTTGAAAACTGAGTTTCATATAAATATTTAGCACATCATTTCCTTCTAGATATTCCTTAATCCTTTCTTCCCAATTCAATATAAGCTACTCTGCTTAAATTGGTTTAAGTCCACTTCCACAGTCATTAATTAACTAAATATAAAGGCTATAATGTATGAGTCAGAAGCATTTTCATTTCTACTGTCTGTCTAGGAAATAGGTTTTGTATCTATTGTTTTGAGATTGATTGGATGATTAGATGACATTTGGAAGTTAACAAGAAACTATTTCTTAACAGCAACTTCTTTTTGACACTAAGCACCGCAAAATATTACATTAAAACTTGTGAGACTAGCAAAATAAGAAAGGAAATTTATGAGAGCACACTTCTGGTAACACCTAAAACTCTAAATCTGATTTACACAAACACCTTGTTTTTCTATTGGCTGAGCACCAGTACATTTTCAGAAGGGGTCTAACTATAGTTTTCTTCATTGCTATATATGTTTACATAAAATTGGGAGTCAGGTGTCTCTTCCAATAGTCAGGTACCTAAAGAGGCGATTAACTTCTTATTTTCTTGATTCTTGTTAAACTCAAACATTTCAGTCTCTTTAGCAAGGAGAGCTCCAAACATTATGCGAAGTTTGGAGATTAGAACTGTAGTACATTTTCTTATGTAGTGCATCTATTTGGTAAATATTCAATAGCAGAAAATCAGAATTAGGACCTATGTAACAGAAAAATCCTTTTGACATTATTAGGGCATCTCTAGTTACATAGGTTGTATATGGTGTTAATTTTTTTGTTCTGGTTGTGGGCAGCCTTCAAAAAATAAAGCAATATTTATCACACAAAGGGAAAAAGGATGAATTTTGTGCTGTTTCTCTATACTGTTTCTTAAATAAGGGCTCCAGCACACTTTGACTCCTCCTAGTTTTTCTTCCTCTATTCTCACTGTTGCCATCCTTTTTATCCACACACTCTATAGGTTTATTTTCCTATTTCTCACCAATGCTTATCATTTCCTTTCCACAAGTATGTCTTTATTCATGTGCTTTCAACTATTTTAGCTTCCCTTGGGGATCCAATGGTTGATTGTAACTCCCCAGAAAAAGCTTACACTCATTGTCAATATTAATGAGAATAATATGATTTTGATTCTCTGTTTTGATCACTGATTTTTCTTAAATTCTCATCTACTCACTAGCCCACAGTTGCAAGCCAATGACTCAGTGTGGAAAGAAGAGGTTTTAAGAGTTTTTAAATGAGTAGCTGGACCTTGATTTCTCATCTATTCAGAGATTCTCCTATTGCTTCTCTGATATCTTTGATTGTGGTAGGCAGCTGCATCTCATGAGTATTGAGTTCTCTAGGAGCCCTCAGTCAGCTCTTACCAAGTGGGACTCCATTGCCAAGAGTAATCTTTTTTCCTTCAAAGTTTTGTGGTTGTTCCCAAGGTAGAGGTATATGGGTGTTCTGGAGCAGGAGAAGGAAGATGCAGGAGACAGGCTGAAAGATGAGTGTGTGGAGAAGTACAGGGTAGCAATAAATAGCAGAGAATGAAATCACGGGATTTATATTCTCTGACTGGTAACAACAGGCAACAAAGAATGCCAAATAAATGCTAAGTAAATATATTAATTTTTTTCTTAATTTCTTTTTTGTCAACACATTGGTCTTAAAATACAATGGAATTAGACATATCTCTACCACAGATTTATGATTATTTGCGATCTCCTAAATTTATGTCAATAATGTTTATATTGAACACTTTACATATGTATTGAATACGTCCACAGTGCAATTGGGCTGTCCATGGTATGCTTTATGATGCTTCTTTATACATTGCCACTCTCCCTATCCCCAGAACTCAACCCAGCACCAGCAAATGAGTAGATAAAAACATCATGTCTGATAAAAGACTGAATTTGTTTTGATAATTAGTGAAATATAAACACAGCTTGTAATTTTTTCTCTTATTTTGCTTATTTTATATTATGTAGTTTCAACTTAAGTCTATATAATAGCAGATTTTTTAAAACCCTGATATTATGCTCGATACTATTGAAAAATGAGTCTTTGTTTTAACTTTATCTTAAATTAGGCAGTTAGCATGTTGACCTCAGCCATTTTTGGCACACAATGTGCAAAATAGGTGGCAAAAATTTAATAATTTAGTAACTTTAATCTTGAAGACAAGATGCTAACAATAATAAAATAATACATATAGTTTTTAAAACTATAGCTCCTTAATTGCTGCCAAGTGATTTACTATTGTCTCAAAGGTTAGTGGAGAGCACTCTCCACTTAAGCAACACTTGGCAACAAGAATGCAGGTCGCTTCAGTATATGAGATTCATGCTTATTGATATCTTTGGCATCAAAAGGGATTTTAAAATGTTTTATTGATGCTCAAAAACAGCATGATATGCAAATTAAGTTTTGATCAAATGTTTACTGTAACTGAATATTATATATCAGAGTGTATTGAAAAGTTATTTTAGAATAAATATTATCTTTATTTTAATTTAGAAATAATCTGCAATACATCAAGAAAACATTAATTCAATCAATGTAGTAGGCAAAACAGAAAGAAGAAATAGCTATTAAAGTAATATAGATGTGATTTTAAACTCCTAAATATGTATTTTAAGCATGTGTACTCCAGTAGAAAAAGAAGTGAAGAATCTTCCTAAGTATTACAATAACTCCTAAAATTTATCTCAACAAAATAAAGCATACAACCCAGTTATCTCCCTATTTAAATTACATACTAAGCTTTCAGTACAAAAGATTGGTATGAAATGAAGCAACCAACTTTCTGATCCAAGGTAAATCATCTACAATCTGGGAAGGAATTTCTTTTATTTCTTCCTTACAAAATCACTATCTTTTGAATTATATTTAAAAATATGATGTATCCTGCAACTAGAGATTATCATACTAAGTGAAGTAAGTCAGAAAGACAAATACCATATGATATCACTTACATGTGGAATCTAAAATATGGTGCAAATAAACCTATCTAAAACAGAAACAGACTCGCAGACATAGAGAACAGACTTGTGGTTGCCAAGGAAGTTAGCAGGGGGTGGGAGGGGTATGGATGGACTGGGAGTTTGGGGTTAGCAGATGAAAACTATTACATAGAGAATGGATAAACAACAAGGTCCTACTGTATTGCACAGGAAACTATATTCAGTATCCTGGAATAAACCATAATGGAAAAGAATATAAAAAGAATGTATATATATGTATAATTGTGTCACTTTGCTGTACAGCAGAAATTAACACAAATTGTAAATCAACTATACATCAATAAAAGTTAAAAAATAAAGTTTTATTAGAATACACAAAAAAAATGATGTATCTGTATAAAAAGCCTACATGAAAAACCACATCAGCTACAGTGTTACAGGACTTATTTAAGAACTTTAAAATATAATCGTGTCCTACAAATTTTTAATCTACTAGTATCTTTATAGATTTTTATTCTACCTCCAAGGTAATTTTATAGTTAGTTCTTAACTTTAGAGGCCATCCTAAGTTGAAGTTAGTGCTAACCACATCCATAACCAAATAGAGACGCCCGTGTGTAAAAATCAATGATATAGTTTATGAAGTGTCCAGATGCCTTCCCTAAGAATTCATTTCTCATACAATTTTATTTAAAATTGCATCACAGTGATTTCACCCCAATTTTTTCTCAAATGCTTGGATCATTAAAATGGATTTAGTCCAGTAAAAAAAAGTCCAGCAATTTTTTTTATTCTTATGAATCTTAATTACAGTTGTGTTATTGTTAGTATAAAGAAAAGCAAGCCTAATTTATTATGATGAATAGACTACATATGGGTAATATATTTTGATTCATACAATTAAAGTGCTCTATGTAAATAGTGCAGAGACGTAAAGAAAGTTTTTACAAAGGGACAAATTCAGCCTTTTAAAAGTTAGTGAAGCAGAAAAACTTTAAATTGTTTACAATTTGGGTTTTGGAGCAATTACAGAATGTTCAGTTTGAATAACCAATCATAAGTCACTATACATCTTCACTGAATACAATAGGTGCTGACATTTTTAGATATTGTATTTTAACAATTAGTCATTCAAGTTGGAGAACATTTTTTCAAAACATAAAAATTAAGAAAATTCTATATCTTTCCATTTCTAACTTTTTTTTTTTTTTTTTTGCGGTACACAGGCCTCTCACTGTTGTGGCCTCTCCCCTTGCGGAGCACAGGCTCTGGACACGCAGGCTCAGCGGCCATGGCTCACGGGCCCAGCCGCTCCGCGGCATGTGGGATCTTCCCAGACCGGGACACGAACCCGTGTCCCCTGCATCGGCAGGCGGACTCTCAACCACTGCGCCACCAGGGAAGCCCCATTTCTAACTTATTTTGATGTTGTCTTTTTGTTTAGTTGATTGTGTGATCAGGTCACTCCTTTCATTTTTTACTGTTAAACATGTTTATTTTTTAATTTATTTTATATCTATTCTAATTAGATCATTCTTATTTATGTAAGATTACATAATCTTAAATAAAATTACTCTCAGACATATATATCTGCTATAAATAAATATAATAGTAAGTTTAATGATAATTTTCAGAATATACCATAGTTAAAATGAATAGGTGAGTATAGACTGGGAGAAAATATCTATGAAGTATCTTTCAAATAAAAGACTGAAACGGAGTGGGACCCTATGGTCCTTTCCCTCCCACCATGTCCTCAGCCTGCCTTTTGTCTGTAGAAAAACTTTAGCCAAAGAATAAGTTTAATCAGAGAAGCGAGAAAATGCAGAAACAAAGGAAAAGAGTCAAATGAGACCAAATGATAATAGTTTAGTCATTAAGAAAGTCAAGGACCTTTAGTTCCTATTCAAGGGCTATAGATCATATCCTGAGCCCTATGCTTTGAGTTGTCTTATAGATACTGAGATCCCCACCAGGTGGAAGAAGCTAACTACATGGTGACCAGACTGAAAAGCTTCCACAATTCTGAGAACTGGCCTTAAAGAAATGGGAACAAACCGACCCTGGAACGAAAGACTAACTGTACTTAAAACAGTAAAGATGATGCTGACCAGACCACTGTATGACCAATTTCAAGATGAAAGTCAGAGCTGAAAGTGCTGTTTCTACATGTAGCCCCCTCCCGCCATCTATAAAAGCTCTTGCCCACTGATTTTCAGTGAGAGGAGTCAGCCTTTGGACATGAGTCCACGCTCCCCTCCCCCCCAGGTTGCTGGCCTCTGAAATAAAGCAAATTTTCCTTTCCACCAACTTGCCTCTTTATTGGCTTTAAAGTGTCCAGTAGCCGGACCCCCACTTTCAGTAACAGTATCCCACATACATAAAGAACTCTTACAGCTCAATAAAAGTCAAACAATCCAATTTAAAGCATGAACAGAAGACTGGAAAAACTTATAAAAGTAGATATGCAAGTGGTCAATAAATGCATGAAAAATTGTTCATGGTTTTTAGTCATCAGGGAAATGCAAAGCTGAACTACACACTTACCAATATAACTGATATTGTAAATAAAGTCTGTTAACAGTAAATAGTCACAAGGGTATGGAACCACTGGAAGCAGGTCTACATGTTCATCTAAAGACATGTACATAAATATTCATAAAAGTGTTATTTGTAATTGCCTTGAACTGAAAACAGTTCATATGTACATCAACAGTATATTGGGTGAATAAATTGGAGCATATTCATACAATGGCATTCTATATAGTACAGAGAGTGAATAAGCTATAATTACTAACGATATGGATGACTGTTATAAATGTAATAATGGAGTGAAAACAGTCAGATAAAAAAGAGTGCACACTATACAATTTCATTTATATAGAATTCAAAATCAGGAGAATAAATCTATGGTATAAAAATATCAGAATCCTGGTGACAGTGGAAGGTTACTGACTAGAAATAATCCAAGAGGGTGAGCAAATATGTAAAAGTTTCTTATGGTGATGGCATGTATCTTTTGATGTCTTTTAAAAAATTATCTGTCAGGAGAACAAAGATGTTTTCTTTTTAGCTGTGCTACATGTTACGTTGCAAACCATACAGTATACTTTAGTGAGGAAACAGATGTTGACAATTATGTCTTATGTAGGAGAAAAAACTTTGTAACAAGAATAAACTGATTCAATGTCTAAAATCTCTAGGATTTTATAGATGTTTAAAAATAATTTTATATAGAAATAGACATTTTGCCGAATGTTGAAAAATTGGTCAACTTTCAAAATTAGTCTTTTTTCTGACAGTGCTATAAAACCCAAATTTTCACAATGACATTTATCATCATGATTTGTAGGAGGGTATAGTTTTCCCTAAACTAAGCTCCACTTATTTCTAAGTCAATATTTATTATAATTATTTTATTTATTTTCCTATTGTGTATAAGTAACTTCGCTAGTTGCAATATATACACCATTTCCCATTCATTTTCCTCTCATGATTGAGTGCCATGTTATTTTTGATCAGATTTCTCAAAGATAAGATTGGTAGGACGTCAGAGGAAAAATGCAAACATTTTGATTGCCTTTTTTATCACTCTTGGGATAATTCAGAATTGAGAAAACCATAATTTTGTTTCCAGGAAAATTCAATAGACAGTCCTGAATATCATTTTAACCACTCTTTATGGATTCACTTAGGAAGAATATATATATTTGTTCCCTTTCATCATATTTTTTGTTTATTTCTTTATTGTTGCTCATGATCAAAATGATATTTTTCCACTAAACGTCTTCTATAATGAATTAGATATTGGTCAAAAGAAGAGAGTCATGATGCTGGTAGGCAGAGAGCTCTTTTGAAGACATTATTGTCCTAAAGATGGTAATAGCTATAAAGCTGAATATGGTGGCCTTAGTTTTTACTTCAAGTAGACAGGCACATGAGAGCTTGCTGCTGCACACAGCAAGACCAACACCTGAAATAGACAAATTGGTCTGTTTCCTTTTTGAAAAGGAAAAAAATAACAAAAACATTTAAGTGTACCTTTTTGAATTAATTTAATATGCCTGTTATGTGGAAATACCTCACACTGTTCACATGGACTTTATATGACTGTAAAACTGTCAGAATTTATTTGAAGAAAATGTGTACTAGCAAATAACAGGTTTAGAATAATTACAGCCAAGTGCTAATTATACACAATATTGAAGGTTTTTAAAGTTGCTTTTAAAATCAGTACTACAGAAACCCAGCTCTCTATAGTCATAAGTATGTGCTCATAGAGGAGAATAAAATTTGCTCGGTTTTATAGAGGATAAATGTACTACATGAGAAACATCTGAGAAATTATATTCATCCTCCTAACTACAGTTGGCCCTTGAACAACACAGGTTTGAAATGCATGGGTCCACTTATATGTCACTTTTTTCAATAGTAAGTACTACAGTACTACATGATCCTGTTTGGTTGAATCCACAGACGCAAAACTGCAGATCTGGAGGAACCACACATGTGGAGGGATGACTATAAATTATACGTGGATTTTTGACTGTGCACAGGGTCAGCTCCCCTAACCCCTGCGTTGTTCAAGGGTCAAATATACTTAATTTTCAGCATTATTCAAAATATACTCCTATCATAATATATATTCTTCAGTTGTTAAAAGTTAGAAGCTTTCCTTGATATCAACTTGAATTATTTGCTAGTAAAAAGGCAGCATATAGTAGTATCTATGTTCTCCCCACAAAAAGTTATTCAAATGTCTAAAGCTAATACAGTGTGTTAGAATAAGGTATTCAAATGGTCTGTTTCCTCTATTAGTTTTCATATATTAATTTGCAAATCACTTATTCCAAGATTTTAGTTACATACATAATAGGTTATTACCATTGATTCTTTTTTCAATTATGAGAGTTTCAAAGGTAGATTCTAGTGCAGATACAGGTATAAACTCTTTCCAAGATATTCAGTGAAATGAATGAAAGAAACCAGAAATAGAGATATATAAACTTCATCCATGTTAAAGCTAGCAGATAGATACAGCGTCATTTTACAAACTCTGAGAAGTAACTCCAAGATCTAGGGAAATTAAAAACAAATGGAAAAAAGAAGTGGTGAATTGACAATTTCCCTACTCAAAAGAGGTGTGCTGTGATATAAGTTAAGTGCATGTATTTCTAAAGCACCCATTGTCCTCTTGTCACAAGACGTCAAGTTAGAGGCCTTCTCAAAACAAAAGGATACGGAAACAGCCCCACATGTACCCCATTCCCAAATTTTGAATCAGCATTAGCATCTAGGATAAAAAAAAATTATGCAATTATATATTTTCTGCCCATGCCTTCTTGTAGAACTGAAGGGTGAAGATGAGGGAAGATGAGAGGAAACTCAGAGAATGAGCTATGACCCAGTTTTATAGTTGTAGAGCAACTATCAAACATAAATAGATATGCACAGAAAAATATATTCTGACCCACAAAATAAGAACACCTGATGAGGTACTTCACCCTAATCCAATTACTCAGTTAAATAGTTAGTTCACTTAAAACTAGGGAAAAAAACAAACTCAAATGGGGTACGAATTATTGGGACAGAGTAGGACACAGCAAGCAGAAAAATCCAGGGGAAGTGTTTTCAGAATACAGAGAAATCAAATAGGAACATAGTACACTGAATGCAGTGGCCTGTACACAGTAATATATCTCCTTCTTCTAGGAAGACTGAATGACAGAAAGGATGACTTAAACCTTTAATACCAGAAAAATAGGATTCATTCTAAAGAATAAGCTAATGGGCAAATGATATCTGGACACATTCTCCCCCATCCAAATGTCACGAAAAATATACAGAAAAAATTAAGCAAACATGGATTATGTAGAAATTAATAGTGAGCAGCCTTTTACATTGTACATCTGAATAAGTACTTCTACATTTCAATTTATTATTTACTCATTTATTTCATTCAGTTATTTTATACAAAGAATTTAGCTTTTTTGGGGATAAGAGAAAGATTCCCTATAGTTGAGTTTCAAGTTGCAGAATGAGTGAGACTTAGTTATACAAGTGGAGGAAGAAAAGGAAATTCCAGATACAAGCAAAACCATAAAGTAGAGAGAGTATGGGAGCCATGAGTAAAAAGAACAGTATAGCTGAAGCTAATTCTGGAAGTCAGCTACAGGTAAGCACAATTAAACAGCAGCTTCAGACTCTTAAAGTATTGACAACATGAATTCTAATTTTCAGTAAATGGTGGGCTAGTTCATACAGAAGCATTTTCCTGTGGGAAAAACAAAACATATTTAATTCAAAATTCTAGATAAAACATGAAAATATGATTTTCAAAAATTAATCAAGGTCTGAAAGTCAAATTAGTAGGACAAAAAAGAGAGAGGGAAAATCCTGAGATGTAAACAAAACACTCAAAGTACGTGCTTCATTAGATTAAATTAAGCTGTGAAATTGAAGTGTGGCTTTGATGGACTTGAAAAGAAGAGAATGGGGCTCAGCATCAAATTTATGTTTATCTACATTGACTCTATCTTCAGAATAGGAATGAATCAAAAGTAAACCACCAGCAGTCCCACCTTCTTCAGGGAACTATAGGAGACTTGCCTCGAGACTAAACAGAATAGTGGGGAATAAATTTTTTAGAAGCCTAAGAGATATAACAATTTTTAAACTTGTGTCCTAAAACATAACCTCCATACATTTAACAAAAAAGTTACAGCCATACAAAAATTAATACGTAAATTAAATCATAGAGTGAGTTTTTATCACACCTCTAGTCATTAATGAAATATTAAAAAGACAAAACAGGAGGGTGGGAGGTAGGGAGATGCAAGAAGGAGGAGATATGGGAACATATGTATATGTATAACTGATTCACTTTGTTATAAAGTAGAAACTAACACACCATTGTAAAGCAATTATACTCCAATAAAGATGTAAAAAAAAAAGAGACAAGACATATTAGCAAAGATTAAAAAAATCTGAAGATTATCTAAATTGACGTATGTCTATATATATATATATATATATATATATATATATATAAAACTCTCTTCCCAAGAATTATGGGCATATTTCTTTTTTCAAACACAAATTGTAAAATAGCTAGCTAGTGGGAAGCAGCCACATCGCACAGGGAGACCAGCTCTGTGCTTTGTGACCACTTAGAGAGGTGGAATAGGGAGGGTGGGAGGGAGAACGCAAGAGGGAGGGGATATGGAGATATATGTATACATATAGTTGATTCGTTTTGTTATAAAGCAGAAACTAACACACCACTGTAAAGCAATTATACTCCAATAAAGATGTTAAAAAAAAAAACTTATACTATGCTGTCTGGTCATAAGCAAATGCTAACACATTTGAAATGACTAAAGTCATATAGAGCTTGTTCTCTGACCACAATGCAATTAAGCTAGAAGTCAACTGGACAATAAATAGCTAGAACACTTTAAAGGACTTCAGAAAATTGAGGTTGGGGAACATGAGCAAGATGGTGAAATAGGAAGCCCCAGCCCTCCTATATCTCCCACAGACACAATGATTCAACCATACAGGAACGAATTCCTTTTGTGAGAAATCCAGAGACCCGTTGGGAGGCACACTGAAGCTGGGAGGAAAATTTGTGGCATACTTTCTCTGTAATTCCTCTCCCAAGCACAGTACCACACAATCACGTATCAGGAGGAAACTCAGAGTGCCCAGATTCTCCCAAGGAAAGGAGAGGACTAGGTAGTACATCCAACATTCTGACTTTTCAAGGGACTGGCTTCTGTCATGCCTGAATCTAAGCACTGTTAGGGAAGAGCCTCTTAGCTGGGAGCTGCTAAGAACAAAGGAGAAAGTTTGGACTTGGACACCCTCATTGGCTGTAGCCTGTCCCTCCAGCTCACAGCAGAAACAGCAGGCAAACGCCCGTCCAACATTTCGGCTCTTCAGGGGACTGCCAAAGGGACAGGATTCGGAACCACCTGTGTTAGCACACTGAGGGGACCCTGGCAGACTTTTGCTGCCTGGGGGTCACTGAGAACAAAGGTGGTGTCTTAGAATAGTATGCAATCACCATCAGAGCTCCTGTGATAAGGTCAGGAAAACTCACAGCCTCTGGCATATCTCTGGGCATGGAAAGAGGACACTGAAACATATATCCAAACATTCAGAATTTTCAGAAGCTGCTCAAGAGACTAGTTTCTGTTTCACCTGTCTCAAAGTGCTGGTGGGAAATGAAGAAATCTAGATGCCTGGGGCCTGCTGATAACCAAAAAATGAGTGGAGTGGTATGCTGCAGCTCCAGAGAACCCACAGTACAGCAGACAGATATGAGAGGCAACAAGAAATGATGTACTCCTGAACAAGAAACCAGAAAATCCTTCTAATTATGAATTTACACAGTCTAGTGAACACATACCCACAGAAAAGTTGTGAGAAGCTGCCAGAAGCTCTAGCAGGGCTGATGGGCAAAGATCTTCCCTTATATGAAGCCAATCCAGAAAAACTGGGAAAAGTGACTGTTTTTTTCAAATACACGAACACCCACACAAAGTCTCAAGGAAAATGAAGAAACAGGAAAATGTAGCCCAAACAGAGGAACAAAAAAATAATCTCCAAAAATTGACCCTAAAGTTATGGAGGTATGAATTATCTGACAGAGAATTTTTAAAACTGCCATAAAATACTCAATGAAATCAGAAAAATGATGTATGAACAAAATGAGTATTTCAACAAAGAGATAGAGAACATTTTTAAAAAGGACAAAGAGAAATTATGGAGGTTAAGAATACAATAATGGAACTGAAAAATTCACTAGAAGGGTTAAAGAGCAGACAAGATCAAGCAAGAATTGGTAAACGCAAATACAGGTCATTTGAAACTGTCCTTCCTGCTCTCTTCAATTCATCTTTCCTCATTTCTGTGCTTCACCTGATGATTGCTGTAATCTCTCATCTGGGTTCTGGGGCAACCATAAAGGTGTTTTTGTCCATTGAAATGTATTAAATTGATGTTTCTGTTGGGGTGGATGAGAGCTGAAACCTCCTATTTGGCAACTCATTGAAGTCATTCCTTACTATACTTATCTTTGTCTACATAAT
Organism: Globicephala melas; assembly: GCF_963455315.2. Taxonomy (NCBI): domain Eukaryota; kingdom Metazoa; phylum Chordata; class Mammalia; order Artiodactyla; family Delphinidae; genus Globicephala; species Globicephala melas. Next base: position 48,640,742 of record NC_083327.1, on the reverse strand, counting down.
GAAGATGGCAGATAAAGAATCAATGCACTTGAAGGAAGATCAGTAAAAATTATCCAGTTGTTCCAAAAAAGAGAGAGGAAGTAAAGAGAAATGAACAGAGCCTCAGGGGTTTGTTGGAACAATATCAAGAGGCACAATATTTTTATAATTAGAAAATCAGAAGGAGAAATGGACAGAATATATATTTGATGAAATAATGTCTATAAGCTTCCCACATTTGATGGAAACCTTTAAAAAATTTTATTCCTTATGATTCTATTTAAAATTCTAAAATATGCTAACTAATCAATAATATAAAAAAGCAGAATCAGGGATGCAGGGATGCACTGCAAAGGGGAATGAAAATTATTTGTGGGGAGTAATCAGATTGTTCTTCATTATGGTGGTGGTTTCACAGGTACTTCTGTCAAAATTTATTGACATGTGTATTTTAAATGTGTATAACCTGTTGTATATAAATTATAGTTCAATAAATTGCTGAAAACAAAAGTGAATAATTATCAAGAGCATGAGTAGTTTAATCCACAATAGAATTAAACATGCAAAGAAAACTAATAAGATTTCCAATTTCACAAATAAAGAATTCAGTTACATAAAATAATCACAATTTTTTTATCTGGCAGAAAGTCAAAATTTTTAAAATAATATTTCGTTATAGAGTCTGATAGGTGGTACAAAAAATTATTATTTACATTTAAAAATTTCACAATACTCTTCTTTACACTTAAGTTAAAAATATATGCAAACAAAACACGGCACGCCTCAGGCTAGTGCAACGTCCCCGCTGGCCTCTGCAGCTGCAGGCTCGCCCCACATTCCGAACCCCTCCCTTCCCCCGGCCTGAGTGAGCCAGAGCCCCCGAATCAACTGTTACTTTAACCCTGTCCTGTCTGAGCGAAGAACAGACGCCCTCAGGCGACCTACACACAGAGGCAGGGCCAAATCCAAAGCTGAACCCCAGGAGCTGTGTGAACAAAGAAGAGAAAGGGAAATCTCTCCCAGCAGCCTCAGAAGCAGTGGATTAAAGCTCCACAATGAACTTGATGTACCCTGCATCTGAGGAATACCTGAATAGACAACGAATCATCCCAAATTGAGGAGGTGGACACTGGGAGCAATGATATATATATATTTTTCCCTTTTTCTCTTTTCGTGAGTGTGTATGTGTATGCTTCTCTGTGTGATTTTGTCTGTATAGCTTTGCTTTCACCATTTGTCCCAAGGTTATGTCTGTCCTTTCTTTTTTTAGTATAGTTTTTACCACTTGTTATCATTGCTGGATTTGTTTTCTGGTTTGGTTGCTCTCTTCTTTCTTTCCTTCTTTCTATTACTGAAAAATATTTTTAATAACTATTTTTTATTTTAATAACTTTATTTTACTTTATCTTGTTCTTCCTTTCTTTCTTTCTTTCTTTTTCTCCCTTTTACTCTGAGCCATGTGGATGGCAGGCTCTTGGTGCTACAGCCAGGCATCAGGGCTATGCTTCTGAGGTGAGAGAGCCAAGTTCAGGACACTGGTCCACAAGAGACCTCCCACCTCCATGTAATATCAAGTGGCGAAAATCTCCCAGAGATCTCCATCTCAACGCCAAGACCCAGCTCCACTCAATGACTAGCAAGCTACAGTGCTGGACACCCTATGCCAAACAACTAGAAAGACAGGAACACAACCCCATCCATTAGCAGAGAGGTTGCCTAAAATCATAAGGCCACAGACACCCCAAAACACACCACCAAACGTGGACCTGCCCACCAGAAAGACAAGATCCAGCCTCATCCACCAGAACACAGGCAGCAGTCCCCTCCACCAGGAAGCCTACACAACCCACTGAACAAACCTTAGCCACTGGGGAGAGACACCAAAAACAACAGGAACTATGAACCTGCAGCCTGCAAAAAGGAGACCCCAAGCAAAGTAAGTTAAGCAAAATGAGAAGGCAGAGAAACTAACAGCAAATGAAGGAGCAAGGCAAAAACCCACCAGACCTAACAAATGAAGAGGAAATAGGCAGTCTACCTGAAAAAGAATTCAGAATAATGATAGTAAAGATGATCCAAAATCTTGGAAGTAGAATGGAGAAAATACAAGGAACGTTTAACAAGGACCTAGAAGAACTAAAGAGCAAACAAACAGTGATGAACAACACAATAAATGAAATTAAAAATTCTCTAGAAGGGATCAATAGCAGATTAACTGAGGCAAGAGAACGGATAAGTGACCTGGGAGATAAAATAATGGAAATAACTACTGCAGAGCAAAATAAAGAAAAAAGAATTGAGGACAGTCTCAGAGAACTCTGGGACAACATTAAATGCACCAACATTCAAATGATAGGGGTCCCAGAAAAAGAAGAGAAAAAGAAAGGGACTGAGGAAATATTTGAAGAGATTATACTTGAAAACTTCCCTAATATGGGAAATGAAGTAGTTAATCAAGTCCAGGAAGCACAAAGAATCCCATACATGATAAATCTAAAGAGAAAAATGCCAAGACACATATTAAGCAAACTATCAAAAATTTAATACAAAGAAAAAGTATTAAAAGCATCGGGGAGAAACAACAAATAAAACACAAGGGAATGCCCATAAAGTTAACAGCTGATCTTTCAGCAGAAACTCTGCAAGCCAGAAGGGAGTGGCAGGACGTATTTAAAGTGATGAAGGAGACAAACCTACAACCAAGATTACTCTACCCAGCAAGGATCTCATTCAGATTTGACTGAGAAATTAAAACCTTTACAGACAGGGAAAAGCTAAGAGAATTCAGCACCACCAAAGCAGCTTTACAACAAATGCTAAAGGATCTTCTCTAGGCAGGAAACACAAGAGAAGGAAAAGACCTACTAAACAAACCCAAAACAATTAAGAAAATGGGAATAGGAACATACATATCGATAACTACCTTAAATGTAAATGGATTAAATGCTCCAACCAAAAGACATAGACTGGCTGAATGGATACAAAAAGAAGACCCATACATATGCTGTCTACAAGAGACCCACTTCAGACCTATGGACACATACAGACTGAAAGTGAGGGAATGGAAAAAGCCATGCAAATGGAAATCAAAAGAAAGCTGGAGTAACAATTCTCATATCAGACAAAATAGACTTTAAAACAAAGACTATTACAAGAGACAAAGAAGGACACTATATAATGATAAAGGGAACAATCCAAGAGGAAGATGTAACAATTGTAAATATTTATGCACCCAACATAGGAGTACCTCAATACACAGGGCAAATGCTAACAGCCATAAAAGGGGAAATTGACAATAACACAATCATAGTAGGGGACTTTAACACCCCACTTTCACCAAGGGACAGATCATCCAAAATGAAAATAAATAAAGAAACACAAGCTTTAAATGATACATTAAACAAGATGGACTTAATTGATATTTATAGAACATTCCATCCAAAAGCAACAGAATACACTTTCTTCTCACGTGCTCATGGAACATTCTCCAGGATAGATCATATCTTGGGTCACAAATCAAGCCTGGGTGAATGTAAGAAAATTGAAATAATATCAAGTATCTTTTTCAACCACAACACTATGAGACTAGATATCAATTACAGGAAAGAAATCTGTGAAAAATGCAAACACATGGAGGATAATGAATGAACTACTTAATAACCAAGAGATCACTGACGAAATCAAAGAGGAAATCTAAAAATACCTAGAAACAAATGACAATGAAATCACGAAGATCCAAAACCTATGGGATGCAGTTCTAAGAGGGAAGTTTATATCAATACAATCCTACCTTAAGAAACAAGAAGCATCTCAAAAAAACAACCTAGCCTTACACCTAAAGCAATTAGAGAAAGAAGAACAAAAACCCCCAAAGTTAGCAGAAGGAAAGAAATCATAAAGATCAGATCAGAAATAAATGAAAAAGAAATGAAGTATACGATAGCAAAGATCAATAAAACTAAAAGCTGGTTCTTTGAGAAGATAAACAGAATTGATAAACCATTAACCAGACTCATCAAGAAAAAAAGGGAGAAGACTCAAATGAATAGAATTAGAAATGAAAGAGGAGAAGTAACAACAGACACTACAGAAATACAAAGGATCATGAGAGATTACTACAAGCAACTCTATGCCAATAATATGGACAGCCTGGAAGAAATGGACAAATTCTTAGAAATGCACAACCTGCCGAAAATTAACCAGGAAGAAATAGAACATATGAACGGACCAATCACAAGCACTGAAATTGAAACTGTGATTAAAAATCTTCCAACAAACAAAAGCCCAGGACCAGATGGCTTCACAGGTGAATTCTATCAAACGTTTATAGAAGAGCTAACACCTATCCTTCTCAAACTCTTCCAAAATACAGCAGAGGGAGGAACACTCCCATACTCATTCTACTAGGCCACCATCACCCTGATACCAAAACCAGACAAAGGTGTCACAAAGAAAGAAAACTACAGGCCAATATCAAAATACTAGCAACAGAATCCAACAGCACATTAAAAGGATCATACACCATGATCAACTGGGGTTTATCCCAGGAATGCAAGGATTCTTCAATATATGCAAATCAATGAATGTGATACACCATATTAACAAATTCAAGGAGAAAAACCTTATGATCATCTCAATAGATGCAGAAAAAGCTTTCAATAAAATTCAACACCAATTTATGACAAAAAACCTCCGGAAAGTAGGCTTAGAGGGAACTTCCTCAACATAATGAAGGCCATATATGACAAACCCACAGCCAACATGGTCCTCAATGGTGAAAAACTAAAACCATTCTCCACTAAGATCAGTAACAAGACAAGGTTGCCCACTCTCTACACTATTATTCAACATAGTTTTGGAAGTTTTAGCCACAGCAATCAGAGAAGAAAAAGAAATAAAAGGAATCCAAATCGGAAAAGAAGAAGTAAAACTGTCACTGTTTGCAGATGACATGATACTATACATAGAGAATCCTAAAGATGCTGCCAGAAAACTACTAGAGCTAATCAATGAATTTGGTAAAGTAGCAGGATACAAAATTAATGCTCAGAAATTTCTTGCATTCCTATACACTAATGATGACAAATCTGAAAGTGAAATTAAGGAAACACTCCCATTTACCACTGCAAGAAAAAGAATAAAATACCTAGGAATAAACCTACCTAAGGAGACAAAAGACCTGTATGCAGAAAACTGTAAGACACTGATGAAAGAAATTAAAGATGATACAAATAGATGGAGAGATATACCATGTTCTTGGATTGGAAGAATCAACATTGTGAAAATGATTATACTACCCAAAGCAAACTACAGATTTAATGCAATCCCTATCAAACTACCAATGGCATTTTTCACAGAACTAGAACAAAAGATTTCACAACTTGTATGGAAACACAAAAGACCCCGAATAGCCAAAGCAATCTTGAGAAAGAAAAATGGAGCTGGAGGAATCAGGCCCCCTGTCTTCAGACTATACTACAAAGCTACAGTAATCAAGACATTATGGTACTGGCACAAAAACAGAAATATCTATCAGTGGAACAGGATAGAAAGCCCAGATGAAGACCCACGCACATATGGTCACCTTATCTTTGATAAAGGAGGCAAGAATAGACAGTGGAGAAAAGACAGCTACTTCAATAAGTGGTGCTGGGAAAACTGGACAGCTACATGCAAAAGAATGAAATTAGAACACTCCCTAACACCATACACAAAAATAAACTTAAAATTAAAGACCTAAATGTAAGGCCAGACAGTATAAAACTCTTAGAGGAAAACATAGGCAGAACACTCTTGACATAAATCACAGCAAGATCCTTTTTGACCCACCTCCTAGAGGAATGGAAATAAAAACAAAAATAAACAAATGGGTCCTAAAGAAACTTAAAAGCTTTTTGCACAGCAAACGAAACCATAAACAAGACAAAAAGACAGCCCTCAGAATGGGAGAAAATATTTGTAAATGAAGCAACAGACAAGGGATTAATTGCCAAAATTTACAAGTAGTTCATGCAGCTCAATATCAAGAAAACAAACAACTAAATGCAAAAATGGGCAGAAGACCTAAATAGACATTTCTCCAAAGAAGATATACGGAGTGCCAATAAGCACATGAAAGAATGCTCAACAACATTAATCATTAGAGAAATGCAAATGAAAACTACAATGAGATATCCTCTCACACCGGTCAGGATGGCCATCATCAAAAAATCTACAAATAATAAATGCTGGAGAGGGTGTGGAGAAAAGGGAACCCTCTTGCACCGTTGGTGGGAATGTAAATTGATATAGCCACTGTGGAGAACAGTACGAAGGTTCCTTAAGAAACTAAAAATAGAACTACTATACGACCCAGCAATCCCACTGCTGGGCATATACCCTGAGAAAACCATAATTCAAAAAGAGTCATGTACCAAAATGTTCATTGCAGCTCCCTTTACAATAGCCAGGACATGGAAGCAACCTAAGTGTCCATCGAAAGATGAATGGATAAAGAAGATGTGGCACATACATACAATGGAATATTACTCAGCCATTAAAAGAAACAAAATTAAGTTATTTGTAGTGAGGTGGATGGACCTAGAGTCTGTCATACAGAGTGAAGTCAGTCAGAAAAAGAAAAAAAAATACCTTATGCTAACACATATATATGGAATCTAACAACAACAAAATCGTCATGAAGAACCTTGAGTCAGGATGGGAATAAAGATGCAGACCTACTGGAGAATGGACTTGAGGATCCAGGGAGGGGGGAGGGTAAGCTGGGACTAAGTGAGACAGTGGCATGGACATATATACACTACCAAATATAAAACAGATAGCTAGTGGGAAGCAGCCACATAGCACAAGGAGATCAGCTCGGTGCTTTGTCACCACCTAGAGTGGTGGGATAGGGAGGGTGGGAGGGAGGGAGACTCAAGAGGGAAGAGATATGGGGACATATGTATATGTATAACTGATTCACTTTGCTATAAAGGAGAAACAAACATACCATTGTGAAGCAATTATACTCCAATAAAATGTTAAAAATATATATGCAAAGATATATATAAAGTTATACACTGTGTTCTTTGTAACAGAAGAAGAAAAAAAGAAAGACCTAAACGCACTCAAATAGGACACTGATGAAATACATTTTAGTTTATAAAACATGGAACAGTGAAAGCATGGGTATGACATTTACATTGCTTGTGTTTGGTTTCCCATTGGAAGGTATGTAACATAAGTAAATTATATAAACTTTGTTTCCTCTTCTGTAAAATATGAAGGACATTAGTACCTACTTATAGAATAGCTGCACAAATATTCAGTGTTAAGATTCTATTCTCTTCCTCTTACGCTTTCTTCTTATTATTGTTATCACCGTCATCATCATCAATATCATTCTTGTTATATGGCACGACTTGACCCTACTGAGTTCAAAATATATTTAGATATGTAAATCATTTGTCAAACAATTATCGTACCATATAAGGAATGTAAAAATAGAGATGTATTCACACATACAATGACATAAAGAGTTATCTCCAATAGGAATATCAAGTTAAAATATTGAGATAAATAATAAGCAATTTTTGCAAAAGTGTCTGTGTGCATGACACATAATGTATTACATACAGTGCATAATATATAATCTGCACAATTTTACATCATTATTAGGAGAGAAAAAGATTGGATGTGTACAAAACTAGTAGAAATGCCTGCCTTTGAGAACTTAATTCCAGGAAATACTAAAATTTTTCTTGTTCATAATTTCTAATTATATAAATGATGATGTATTAATATCTGTAATAAGAACAATGTTTTAAATATTATATGAATGAGGTCCTGCATAATTGGTTGGAGTTTGGAGGATAAAGAAAACAATTAATGGATAAGAAAGGAGAAAGCATTTTAAAGCAAGTTTAGTACCAAGACAGAGGTTTAATCTGCAGTAATTTGATGTTTCCCTAGTTCAGGTTGCTCTGAATTTGCACATTGCTTAAAACAAATGATTAACATTTGGAATGAAAGGGAGATAATCTAGAAAAATGACAAAATTGGGGCTGAAACCTCAGAAATCAAGCCAAAGTTAAGAAAACGCTATAGCTTCTTTTATTTGTTCCGTTTTTAAGACATGGGCTGCCCCATTCAGACCAGTGCATAAGCAATGATACACATTGATTCAATTTATGCTCTCACAGAAAATTTTCATCACTTTAACAGTGTTTATCTATAGAAATCTCAATTTCACAATTATCAGCTAGCATTTATTGAGCAGTGTGGTCCTGTTATAAGAGGACATTTGTACCGCTTACTGAGTTGTTACCAATTTGAATGCCAGGCATCAAAGACACAATGAGGGAACATAAGACCCAATATCTGCCCTTAAAAAATGATAATCCTATTTAGAGTATTAACATTTGAAAAAATAATTTAGGTAAACAACTTAAGAGTAAAATAGAGACATGTATACACATTACTACTAGAAAACTCTGGGAGCAAACAGACCTATGCCAATAATGGTGGAAGCGAGAGATTTTAAAAATTTATAAAAATATGGCTTTTAAGTTGTCTCTTGAAAATGGTAAGGCCGAACAAGAAATTTCTTTGTGGGAGAAGAAAGCACCTATACAAAATATAGATATAGAAAAGATGATTTTTCAGGACTTGCAAATTATTGATATATGCAAATAATTTTGAAGTTGTATAAGCCAAGATTAACAATAAGTTATTTACTAAGAGATCTTTAGTTATGTATTTGCATCAATAATGGTCCTATAAATAACTTGTTCTAAGTTTCTTTTCCCAGTGTTAATTGGCGCCATAACATAATGGAGAATTTTTAAATGGCCATTTGAAGCCTTGCAGATGGAAGAAATTAAACTCAAAATGAGAGCATATTTAGTTTTGTTGTCTGACTTAATCTTGATTTCCAGGTGTCATCACGACTTCAATGACAAATGAAGTGACAAATAAGCTTGATTAATGGACTAATCATTGAACTTGATTTCCTTTTCTGTGACTTCTATTTAATTTCTTTTCTAAATGGTCACAGGTGCATTAAGCCCTCCCCCCATTTATAAAGAGTTGAATATAGAAGAATAGCAAAATTTTCCATTAAAATTCTGATATACATGTGTGGATTTGAGGTCCAGAACATCGTTAAACAACTTTACTGAGACTATCTATCCTGAGGGGATATTTTGCCTGATCAAGAATATTAAGTAAGTTCAGCTATAAATATATCAGTGAAGTAGGATAAAGTTCAATTATTGCTTGAATATATAATTCCTCATCAATAAAGTAACTCATTAGTAAATGACAGCTCTTGTCTGTCTCCTTGATTCCTGACACCCATTCTGACAGCATTCAGAATAACAAATGAACAGATATGTTTTACATAACTATTTCATTAAAATAGGAGGAGGGAGTGATTTAAATAAGACACTTTAAATATGGAAACTGCACTCACAACGATGAGTGACGAGATTTAAAGGACCCCAGAGGTTATCAAGTCAAATCTCCTTATTGTAAAGATGAGGAAAGTAAAGTTCAAGACTTTAAGGGATTTCAACTAGGTAAATCACACTGGACTTCTGGTCCAGTGCTGCTTCAATTGCATCAATCTGCTTCCATATTAGGTTATAAAATATCTTTCATAATTTAAAATAGCACCAGATAAAAATTCACACTCTAATTCGATATATAATGTAAGCACACAGAAGTATTACAACAGTATTTTTGGAGTCCATGACGTTAAAGTATCTAAAGAACAACCAGTTTTTATCCATCAGTCATCATTGTCTTTGGATGAGATCAAAGGCAGTTCTACTTCATAGTATCTAACAATTCTTAAGTTTACTTTAGCATAAATTATTACATAGCACATCTTGAGTTAGACGGTTACTAGTATGATTTCTATTTTCAGATAAAGGAAGCAAGACACAGAGGTTAAATAACTTGCCCAACATTACATAACTTGGAAATGGTAGAGGCAGGATTAGAACAAAGGTAGTACTCTTAATCATTACATTTTGACAAGTCTCTGAAAAAGCCTTCCTAAGCCTAGCTACATATTGAGGATGGGTGCCTAAGCCAACTTATTTCATCCTTTTCTCTAATATCTCTTGGTTTCAGACTATACTGTAATTATATCAAGTGCTTCCTTTTTGATAAACCTAGGATAGGTATAATTAAAGAGACACATATATGTAGAATCTAGAAAAGTGGTACAGATGAACCTGTTTGCAAGGCAGAAATAGAGACACAGATGTAGAGAAAAAACGTATGGACACGAAGTGGGGGAAGGCGGGGGTGGTGGTGGTGGTGGGATGAATTGGGAGATTGGGATTGACATATATACACTAATATGTATAAAATAGATAACTAATAAGAACCGGCTGTATTAAAAAAATAAAAGAAAATTCAAAAATAAATAAATAAAAAATGAACATAATGAATATAAATATGTGAATGAACATAACAGATATTTATATATACATATATAAATATGTATGTGTGTCTCTATATGTGTGTGTATATATGTATATAATATATAGCAAAAAGAAAAATAAAGACCCATGTATATAGCACATATCTTAATAAATAAAAGAAAAAAAAGATCTAAAAAAAGAATGAGCAATTAATCAGTATCAACAACGTAAAACGCTAAAACATTTGGCAAAAAATTGGAGGGCAGAAGAATGTTTAAAAGAAAAGGCTATATTCTATAGCTCTCAAAAGAAGACTTGTTAGTCAGTGAAAACAAACTTCCTGTTGATGTGTGATTATTTTGGTAAAGTAGATCCAATAGACCACCAAGATCATCATACATGTGCAAAATAATTGTTTTGCAAAATAAAGATAAATAATCCCAATAACTGAACTTGGAAGAAACAAAATAATTCCCAAAAAAGCCCCTAATTAACATACCTAGAGAAATTCAATTAATGTGACTCATAAAACATAAACAGCATAATATGAATAAGAAACATTCAGAGAGAAAAACATTGAAAATGTTGAAAAAGAGCTAATGTTGGTAATTCCTTTATGTGTAAAATGTAAAAATAAGTGAACAAATAGATAGATAACCTGGAGAAATTTCCCCTAATTTTTGCTTCTTCAAAGTGCTAATGCAGAGAAAAAACTGTAAAAGACTGTTGACTAAAGGAAAAACTCAGACACTAGAACAGTGTTTCTCAAAGTGCGATGTATGGGCTACTTGTACCAGAAAAAATGGGGATGTTTAATAAATGGATACGATTTCCCAGACCCAGAAAACACCCATTAAATCAGAATTTCTGTTAGTATAACTAAGACAGATGCATTTTAATAAGGCTCCCTAAGTGATCTTAAGGTTACTACAGTTACTACTATATTAAAGTAATTGAGAAGATTCAAAAAACTTTAAATAACTTTCAGGTATTTTTAACACTTCTTTTTAACCTTTTCTGTTCTGAATTTGAGAAACCTTTCAAAAACAAATATATACCTATCTCGTCACTGTAAAGGAAAGTGTCTATATGATCCCATGTCTCCAAATTACACTTAAACTCTGTGGAATTATGTTTTATATGGACTATTTGTTAACCTTCCTATGTCACCAAATTCTAAAATTCAGGAAACTGATTAATTAGGAGTTAGCTCAGCATATGGCTTATAGCATGCTCATTAAATGTTGTTTGAATTAAGAGTCTAGAGGTTCATCTTCTAACATAGCGTCTACTAGTCACTTGTGGTTATTGAGCACTTGAAATGTGGCTAGTCAGAATTTCTAAGTAAAAAAAGGTAAAACAGGGCTTCCCTGGTGGCGCAGTGGTTGAGAGTCTGACTGCCGATGCAGGGGACATGGGTTCGTGCCCTGGTCCGGGAAGATCCCACATGCCACAGAGCAGCTAGGCCCATAAGCCATGGCCACTGAGCCTGCGTGTCCGGAGCCTGTGCTCTGCAATGGGAGAGGCCACAACAGTGAGAGGCCCACATACCACAAAAAAAAAAAAAAAAAAAAAAAAGGTAAAATATCTCACTAATATTTTTTAAAATAATTACATATTGAAATGAGTTGTTTAAAGATGGCAAACCAATAAAAACAATAAAAACTATTTTTAGATGCTAATTATTCTAAATATTTTTAATGGATTTTTCCCATTCTTGGTAGACTTTTTAACGTGTATTAGAGCATACCAAAAGTCATAGATTATATGTTTTTGTTTCCTAATCAAAAAAAACATTCTCATTAAGCATTAAATCCCTTGAGTTTTAAGCAGCAGAGTTGCCAAGAAACATGTGAAATGATTAGGGAATGAGGAGCATCTAAAAGTTTACCTTGCATTCACCCTTTCTTATCTCAAAAGTACAAACAACAAATGGGGAATCTATTAAGATTCTAATTATTTCCTATTTCTAACCAAGAAAACTGGGACAAGACTTTCTGCTTAATAGGTTTTTGTTTGTTAGTTTTTAGAACTAGGTAAAATTAGGAAGTATTGGGCCCACATTATCACATGAAAGCATCAGTATTTTTTAAATTATTTCAGGTAAAAAGAGGAAGAGATGATTTGCTCAGGAAAATAACATACTAGGAAAAATATGTATGATGATGATTTGTTTTATCACTATACATTTACTTGTACTCTTAATACTAACATAGATATTTTTATTTTTCCAATGAAATATAGTTTCATAAATTTTAGGTGGAAAATACAGAAATACTTTTTCATTATAATGATAAAATATCAAGTAATTACTCTGTTTTTGGTCCCTTTAAGTTTACCATATCCATTTAATTAATTTTACTATAATATAAATGCAATCAGCAAACACTGTGAATACATTTTAAAATCACATATGCATGAACAAACATGATTCCTGTGTGTCCAAGATTCAGATTGGTACTGATAGATTTTCACAATGGCATTAATTGTCATCATATATCAGAATAGAAAACATGGATCTAAAGGCAGTCTTAATCTATTAATATCAGACACCAATACTGAATTTTATTCATGGTCATATCCTTAATGGACAGGAATATATCACCAGGTAATGGAATGAAATTTGCCTTTTCTGTGTAGCCATTGCAACAGTTTTCAATTTATCACTAGAAAATAATTTTATTATACATTCGATCTCTCTCTCTCTCTCTCTCTGTTTGGGTGTTTGTTTATTTTTAATCAGTAAGTATGGTGGACAAATTAAGTTCTTCCTTATCGGTACTCTGCAAGATCTTTCATCACTGCCCTTTTCTGTACTTCCGTATTTTTGGAAGAAAGTCTATTTTAATTAAAAACAAAAGACTTAAGGAAAAACAATTTAAAGTGTCACTGTTATAATTAGAGCAGAACTTAGAGAAAATGTGGTTGAAGAAACAGAGACGATGTATGTGGTCCATATATAACCACAGTATTTTTGGAAACCTTTGTAAAAAATGGAGATATGAATCAAAGTATAATAATGCCACAGTATTTGAAAAGTTGGTTAAAAAATAAATGTGGTTATCACTGAAAATTTCCAAGAGTACAAGTGGGCCTTATTTCTATGAGAAATGTCTTGTGTGATCTGTAATTTTTCTTTCGTTCTGTTTCAATGTTTAAGGGAAAACTCCAAACTCTGTCTTTTTCTAACTGTCTAGATTTCATTTTTTAAGCTAATGCGTAATGTTTGATGTGATTCATTTTACAGTAAATATCAACAATTATATGGAGACACAATGGAAAGTGGATGCCCAATAGTTATTTGACTAAAGAAAAGTTGTTAAAAAGTTGAAGAAATTTAAAGAATACCTTAAGATGCCTTTATTCATATAACAGTCAAAAGAAACCAGTTTTTATTTTAAACCCAATGTCTAACTTGTGATTATGTTTTCAGTAAAAACAAAAACAAAACTTGATTTTGCTTCTTAATAGGATATAGGAAGTCTCATGACTTTTATTCCCAACCTTAAATACAAAAACAAAGCAGACTATAATGTTATTCCCTCATGAGAGAGCTGAAGACTCTAATAAACCTAAATTCATTAAAGTATAGAGAATGCCAAGAAATTCTTAGGAAAAAGATACCTAAAGCTATATTCATACCTGACAAAGAGGCATGAGGAGGAGGGATTTGCATTAAATATGGGTAAGAAAAAAGTCACATTTTAAATAAACTTTAGCATGCATGTGGGAGCTGGTTTAACACGGAAATTACTAGGAGCTCCTGTTATAGAGAGTTTGTACCCACCATCTGTACTTTCCCAAAGAACATCTCTGAAGAGAATACTGAAAGCCAGGGTCAAAAGGGGTACTGAGAAACTAACCAATGAATCATGTAAGATGGAAACAGGACCAGAGAGTTGAAAAACATTTCTCCCAGGGCCTCCCTGGTGGCGCAGTGGTTGAGAGTCCGCCTGCTGATGCAGGGGACGCGGGTTCGTGCCCCGGTCCAGGAGGATCCCACATGCCGCGGAGCGGCTAGGCCCGTAAGCCATGGCCACTGAGACTGTGCGTCCAGAGCCTGTGCTCCGTAGTGGGAGAGGCCACAACAGTGAGAGGCCCATGTACCGCAAACAAACAAACAAACAAACAAACATTTCTCCCACAGATTCTTGGACTTTGTTGAGAGCAAGCCAATGGATGTTGGCTTCTGGCCCTTGAAGGCTGGGTGCGCAAGAGGAGATCTGAAAGAAATCACTTTGAAGCTCTCTGAATCTTTGCTAAGTGTGTTGATACAACAGAGATCTTTCAAATGTTGGAGACAGAGAATTAAGGTAGAGAGAGATTCAGTATCAGGATTGAAATTAGAGTCTACAAAAACTCCATTATAACACCAAAAAACTGGCAGCCATGTGGTAAAGCAGAGTAAAATTCCCCATGATTCAGAAAGCTAGGTGCTAGGCTGGAGAGGAGCAAAATATCCTGAATATGTGTTGCTGGTATTCAGATATCAAGCCAAGCTAAACATTTAATACAAATCCCATTTTAAAACATTGAACCAAGTAAGAAACTGGGACTAACTTCAATGCAGCATACATTCTGCTCAATTCAGATTAGTGGGCTTAGAGAAGAAGAGGTATCCCTGTTCTGGGTGTAAATATTGTTTATCTTCACTTGTACTATTTACTAGCATACATTGTCTGGCAGGTGAAGAAGCAGGATAAGGTGACTCATGATTAAGAGAAGAGAAGTTCAATAAAAGCAGACTAAGAGATGGATAAAATGTAGGAATTACCAAAAACCTTCAAAATAACTATAATAAATATGATAAAAGATTAGTGTAAAGAATGGAAAATGTGCATAAATAATGAGTAATATCAATATAGAGATGAAATTATAAAAATTGAGCCAACTGAAAATGCTAGAAATTTAAAAAATGTGATATCTGAGGTGACAAATTCAACTTAATATCTTAAAAATTGACTGCATAGCCAATAATTATTAACACAAAGATAGATCAACAGAAATTATCATTAAGTTAATCAAAGAGAAAAAATAGTCAAAAATGGAGCAGGGTACCTATGATCCATAGAAAAATGCCAAATAGTCTCTAATACTATCAAGAAAGAGAATGAAAATGGAGAAGATGAAATACTTGAATAGATAATATCTGAGAATTTTACAAATAGACATCAACCCAAAGATATGGAAATATTAATGTGTCCAAGCTAGATTTTAAAAAAAAGAAAAAACAAAAATAGAAATACACTTAAGCACGTCAGAGGTGAATTGCTGAAAATAAAAAATAAACTATTTTAAAAACACATTCCATATAGTGGGTAAAGGAATAAAAAAAAAAAAACACATTTCATACAGTGGGTAAAGGTTAAGAATGACAGCTGTCTTCTCATCACAGACAATGAAGGCAGAAGATAATGGGACATTATTTTTAAAGTGCTGAAAGAATAAAACTGTCAGCCAAGAATTGCTTTGACAGGAAAAATAACTGTCAAAAATGAAGCACTCCTTAGAGAGAAATTTATAGATTTAAATGCTTCTGTCATACAAAAGTATAAAATCAATCATTTTAGCTTCCACCTTAGAACAGTAGATAACAAGGAGCACGTTAAACCTAGTTAGGTAGAAGAAATGAGTGAATAAGAATAATGGTGGATATCAATGAAATGTACAAGAAATAGAGAAAAACATGGTGATAAGTAGGTTCCTAAAAAGATTAATAAAATTAATTATCTCCTAGCCAAAGTAGTCAAGAATAAAAATAACAGGAAACAGATCGATAGAAATTAGAAAGGAAGGAGAGAAAATTACTACAAATAATACAGACATTAAATAGGTAAGAATATATTATGAAAACTTTTTGGCAATAAACTTTCTGATTTTGATGAAATTTATAAATTTCTGGAGAAACACAACTTATAAAAACTGACACAAAAAAGGAGTAGAAAAATAACCTACTAGGTAATTTAAATATTACTGTTAGAGAATTATTATTTGGAAAAAAAGTTATTACAAAGAAAATTCCAGCCATATGACCTCACTAGTAAATTCAATAAGAGATTCAGGAAATAAATAGAATCTTTTTTTTTTTTTTTTTTTTTTTGTGGTACGCGGGCCTCTCACCGCTGTGGCCTCTCCCGTCGCGGAGCACAGGCTCCGGACGCGCAGGCCCAGCGGCCATGGCTCACAGGCGCAGCCGCTCCGCAGCATGTGGGATCTTCCCGGACCGGGGCACGAACCCGCGTCCCCTGCATTGGCAGGCGGACTCTCAACCACTGCACCACCAGGGAAGCCCAGAATCTTTTTTTATATAAATTGTTTTATGAGATTCATGGAAACCTGGTACTCAAACTGATACACAAACTATAAACATAGATGGAAAAATACTTCACATAATATTAACAAATTGAGTCATGCAATATGTAAAAAGGATAACATTTTACAACTAATTGAATTAAAAGTCAGTTTAACATTCAAGAATCATTCAATATAATTCAACATGTTAACTGTATAATAAATAAATCATATGACTATCTAAATAGTTGCAGATAAAAAAGATTTGGAAAAACTCCTCATACTCTCAGTAATCTGAATGAAAAAGAAATCCCAACAATCTGATGAAAGGCATCTTGAAAAAAACTACATGTAATATCACACTTAATCATAAAACTTTTGAGTATTTTAAACCTAAGTTTGAAACAAGGCACAGACGTTCTTTTCCCAAATGCCAGCTAATTCACTTGTAATTTATCTGGATTATTTACATTTAGATATTTAATTCCTGGTAACTAAATAGATTCTCTGCTTTATATCTGAGTATGTGTAAGAAGATCAATTTATTCTTCATGTCAAAAGTATACTGAGCTTTATTTTCTTACATGATTTTTTTTCTGGTTAAATGCATAATTTTAACCAAGCCCTAGCAAGCCAATATTTAGAGATCTAGCAGAAAAACAGAATCAGACAATAAAGAATAAAATGTAGAAAGAGAGCCAGTAGGGTGGTTCAGTTTAGACCTTATCAAATAGATTCTGAAAGGTCCATCTAGCAAATCTTGTGTACAATAAAAGAAAGATAGAAATTTAATATCAGTTATTTACATAAGTAGTAAATAACACTACAAGAACTTGCAAGATTTAATATCTATTTGAAACTGGAGAATAATTTCATTCCTAGAAAATGACATCATTATTTTGCATAAAACTGACTTTCAGTTATTAATTTTCAGATTATTTCTTTAACCAGTAAAGTTTTTCTTAATAGAATGTTGTTTTTGACTTTCTTGTGACCCTAGAACTAGAGGTCAGCAAACTTCGCTCATTATAACAGTCATGCATATTCAAAATACTCATGCATATTCAAAGTGCCAGAGATCTTTTTGCTTACACTAAAGAATTTCCAAAATGATAAAGATTGATCTTTCTCCTGTCACCTTCTTTGAATGTCACTTGGTTTAGCTTATGTTTACATAAACCCTATCAGTTATATAATAAACTTGCAAAGCATGTTCATCACAGGTCAATTATGACAGGTTTTATGACTAAAAATATACAACTAAAATTTCCTTTTATAATGCCGAGGAATAAGTGTTAGCAGAGAAAAGACATTTGGCGGGCTTTAGTTCTGCATTTTAATTTGTGATTGGTTTAAAAGATACTTTGTTTTATTCTTTCAGAACTATCTGTTATTTTCTGCTATATTTTCAACTTCAGACCGTAGAAGTTAGTTTTGAAGATGGAAATTAATACCCCCTCATCTGTACTTTTCCCTAAAATGTTTGAGTAAAGCTTTCCTCAATGTAAGTATACTTGCCTCCTTTCCTGATACTACATTTATCAGATCTGGTTTTAGGGTATGATATTTGCTGAGAAGATGTTATGGACTGAATTGTGCCCACCCTCCACACAAAATTCACTTGCTGAAATCCTAACCCCCCATGTGACAGTATTTTGAGACAGGGCCTTTAAACAGATAATTACAGTTAACTGAAGTCATAAGGGTGGGGCCTTAATCCAACAGAACTGGTGTCCTTATAGGAAGAGGGAAAGACACTAGCGATCTCACTCTCTCTCTCTCTGATGTGCACACAGAGAAGAAGCCATGTAAAGACACAACATGAAGGTAACTGTCTGCAAGCCAAAAGAGAGGCCTCACCAGAAACAGAATCTACTGACACCTCAATCTGGAACTTCTAGCCTCCAGAACTGTGAAAAAATAAATTTCTGTTGTTTAAGCTACCCAGTCTGTGGTATTTTGTTATGGCAGCCCAGGAAAACTAATACATGAGAACACATTGTGACCAGATGACTGGGATCAAGCATATCCAAGTTTGGGAGAGCAGGTGCTTTGTTTGTTTCAATATTTTTCCATCATATTCTTCCTCATTCTTAAATTCAAACTTTAAAACTATACTGAAAAATATTTAATTTCAGTTTAAATTATAAAAATACACTGAAAAAATGTGATTGATATTTTGTGATTCTTTGTGGTTTTGATGCCAGCCTCTTACATGTTTATTTATTTTTGTCTTATACTTTTTAGACATCTATGTGGTATTTTCATGAATAAATTAGTGATGTTACTTTATATGAACTTTGTGTACTTGGTCAAAACTGTTTTATCCAATCTTCTAATTCACCTTATTTGGTAGATTTGATTCTAAATGATTTTTAGTAACTTCAAATACAATTAGTGTTTTAGGAGAAATATTTGCAGTTGCTGAGAATATGTAAAGCTGTTATTTCTTTGGCTCTGAAAGTAAATCTAAATGAGAATTTGCATATATGTTTGGGCAATAAGAACATGTTAGAAAAATGATAAAATTCATGACTTGGAAATAAGTCAATATTGATAAATTGAGCAACACATAGAGGAGTTAGAGAAAAGAAAGTAGAAAGTACTTTAGCTAGAGATCAATGAATCAGGACAGGAGAAAGATAAAGAGTTATTTACCTGATTACAAGAAACTAGCCAGGTAGTGTTGCCACATCAGTCAGGAGCCAGCATTATACTAGTGGAAGTAACGATTTGTTACTTCTTAGCTCCACGGAGTCCAATCCCATCATATGTTGGGGACTCTTCAGGTCTAAACATTCAAATGAGTGATCTTTATTCAGGAATATATCTTTTAAAGATCCAAACATTCATTCATTATTCATTAAATATTCTTTTCATATCTACAATGTTTCAGATACTTTGTTGGATACTGGAGCTGTAAACCTCAAAACATAAATAAGACTCAGTCTTACAGTCAAGTATCTCAGACTAGTGGAAAAGCAGATACTTATAATACTGTATGACAGAAGCAAGCAAAGTAATTATGGGGGCAGAGAGTAACAATTCAGAAAAAAAAGTAAGAGAAGATTCTTGAAGGGAATGGACACTTTAAGTAAGTTTGGAGATAGATAAATTCAGAAGAATGAATTGAAATAGTATTCCATATTGAAGAAACAGATATCCGAAGAACCATAAACATTGCTGTATCATTAGTTACTTATAAAATGAAGGAGAATTAGCTTCATACACAGGGAGGGATCAGATCATGATGGTTGTGTGCCAATATGAGAACAGTCATAAATGACTTTTAGGTCACTGCTATCAAGATTTGTGTTTTGTACAGATCACTGAGACAGCACTCCAGAAGGAAGGACAGATCTATGGGCAAAGTGATGAGGTAGGAAGCTACTGAAGCAATGCAGTTGTAAATTGAGAAAGGCAGACATTTAGCTGTACATTAGTGAATCAGGCAAAAGGACTGATTGAGAAATATTTAGATGGTCAAATTAACAGGATATTGACACTAACTGGAAGTAGGTTAAAGTGCATAAAGTCAGTGCTAACTCAAGGATATCTGATGCTTGCAACTAAAAGAAAAGCAGTGCCTTTCACTAGGATGGAGAATGCACAGAGGAACAGATTCGAATGGTGTGATTTACGATGAATTCAAATTTAGATGTGTAGTCTTCTTTTCTTTCTCTCTTTCTTCCCCCTTCCCTCCCTCCCTCCCTCTTTTCCTCTCTCCCCTTCCTTCCTTCCTTCCTTCTCCCTCTCCCTCCTTCCCTTTCTTTCTTCCTTCCTTCTCTCCCTTTCTTTCTTTCTTTCTTTCTACCTTTCTTTCTTTCTTTCTTTCCTTCCTTCCTTCCTTCCTTCCTCCCTCCCTCCCTCCCTTCCTTCCTTCCTTCTTTCACCTTGAGTTACAGAGAAATGAATATATCCAGTTGGTCTCAGATAAGTTATCTGAACTCAACCAAAAAAAAAAAATCTCTTGAGACTCAATAAGAAATAGGGGCAGTGGTGGATTCCACTTTATGGATAGGACATGGTGAGTAGCTGTTGAGAGGCCCATAGTTCTAAACAGAGGAATGCAATAGCAAAAGTCCAGTCTTATGAACATAACCAAGAAATCTATAGAAGAGGGTGACAAAGGTGTGGAGTTACTACTCTTTGAGGCCACAGAAATTCCTGGAATTATGTCAATGGATATAGCAGTTCTCAATCTGGTAAACTAAGAGGAAAACAGTGGGAACACAATTATTATTTTAGGCCAATGAAGTTTGATAGAGTGGGAAGTTTATTCTGTATTTATCACTTCTGAAACACTCCCTATCCTTCTTTGCCCTTCTCTGTGCTCTAGGAGGATAATTTATTTTATTGCATTAGTTGGGATTCCTTTCCTCTTGATTTCTAGTTGGGTTCAGATAATGCAAAGTATTGGCAGGAGATTGTGGGTTGGAAGGAAGTTTGGGGGCAATTATATTCTTGGTTCTCTCCCACCAGTCTGTGGCTGAATTAGTGGCATCAATTTTCTACCTGTAGCCATAGCTCCTTTTTGGCCATCCTCTGCCAAATTGAAATTTTCCTCAGGTTCAATTTACCAAAGTTCTTCTCCATTTAGACCTATGAATAATAATTCACATGGCTGCTAGTTACTGGGTTCCTAATCTTCCTTTGTTAGTTCCCTTAATTCTACCCATACTTTTATGTTCTTCTCCATTTAGACCTATGAATAATAATTCACATGGTTGCTAGTTACTGGGTTCCTAATCTTCCTTTGTTAGTTCCCTTAATTCTACCCATACTTTTATACATGACCTCCTTATTAAATTCTCTTTAATTTTCTCTTTGAGAAGCCATCCTTCTGGGACCAGAACTGATACAGTAATTAGTACCATGAGTAGGCCCAGGAAAAGGACCCTCAAAATAGGATTCTGGAATTTGGTATGTCATATATTTAATTAATTTATGGACAGTTTCCTTGCTGGAGAAAAAAATGAAACAGTAATAATCCAAGGCAGTGGTACTATGATCGCTTTAGTTATAAACAATAGCAGCATAGAGTTAAAGAGAGATGGAGAGTTGAACATTGGTAGAAAAAGTGGACTTAGCACCAGACATACGGCATCAATGACAATTACAAAGCTTATTGGGCATTCTGAAATCTGCTGCTGCCCTAGAGAGTATATACAGTAAAGTACAAATTTAATGTCCTAAATTCATAAATTCAATAAACCTGATTAAAAAATTAGAAAGATTAGAGAGCCTCCTTGATATTTTTAAAGTAATCCCTTATCTGAAGTATGTAAAGGGCAGACATGGCTGAAGTTAATCCTAGAACATGAATGCGATGTTTGTAGATTAGAAGAACCTAATAAATACACAACTCTACCAGGCATCTTATGTTCAAAACAGGGCAGTGATAGTGAAGCATTGGAACAATTCTCACTAAATGGAACTTTTGAATAGACACACATAAATTTGGTACTGTTGGACTCCCTAATAGATCAGGAAATTTTTTGAAAGTAGACACAACATGTCCCTATTCCCATTCTTACAAGTACTTGAAACGTCTTTTCAGGAACAAAACGTCTTTTTCTTTTTAAATTTTTCAATACAATGCATTTTTGTTGAGAATCTATTAGGTACATGGAACTGTACCATAGGTTACAAGAGTACAATTTGATCTGATTCTTTTTTCTAAAATTTTTATTGGGGTATAATTGATTTAAAACGTTGTGTTAGTTTCAGGTGTACAGCAAAGTGAATCTGTTATACAAATACATGTATCCACTCCTTTTTAGATTCTTTTCTCATGTAGGCCATTATGGAGTATTGAGTTGAGTTTTCTGTGTTATACAGTAGATGCTTATTAGTTAGGAACAAAATGTCTTAAGGACTTTACGTGCTTCATTGTCTAACAGAGGATGCTTATTTTCCTTGGAATGGTTCATCACCCCTCTTTGCTGCCGATTCATTTTAGCTCTCCTCAGCTAAATCCCTATATACTCCTGTATAAGAATTTATCTGGGAGCAGACAGATTATACACCAAGGATTTGCAGGATTTGCCAGTTTCCCTGGCAGGAATCCCAAGAGCATGAAAGCAAATGGAATCTAAGGGTGAAAGACAAAGAAGAACTGAGTATAAGATGATTATTAACATGAGTATATTCCTCCAGGACTCAGAATTTATTATATTGATTAGTTGTGTGGTTATAAAAGTCTACAGGATTCTTCAAAAGATAGATGATGAACAAGTTGAAAACCAACACAACGAAGAGAGGTTCCTCATGAATTTATAATCGCCTTCAGATAAAGCATATGATCATAAAGTTAAATCTCCATGCTACTGTGTATGGAACATGTACACAGTTCATCATTCAAATAAACTCCAGAGGATCATTAAGCTTTCCAAAGTTTATTTTAATATTTTAATATATGTTGACATCAATCAGATATCTAAATTAAATGTTCTGATTGAATTAATGTCTTGATGAATTGAAAGGGAAAAAAGTGATGTGCTCTTTAAATATCATGATTCCTTAGGCACAGATGTGTCAAATTTCCTCTTTAATTGTAAATACCACATAATAGATACTTGCCAACTGTGAGGATGACTCCCTTCTAGGCTTGGTGTACTGTTTAATTAATCAAAGAGCTGGAAAACCTAGTATACTTGGAACCTATTACATAGGCGGACAACTATTATTCTGCTGCATCATATCCACTAATTTTAAACAGTTAAAGACAAAACAAAACATTCAAAACATTCCAGTATTATCACAGAGTTTTTGACCTTTGTTTGTAGGATGAATAGTCTATGTAGATATGGACTTCCTACATTTTATGGAGTTCGATACAAATTTTTTGGGTCTAAGGAAAGGAATTTTGAGTCCTTTTATAACCTTTTTTGAAGGGAAATATAATTAGTATTGATGATAGCCAGTAACAACTCCATTTACCTGATTTAAGATGAGTACAAAGTATACATCTTTCTTCATCCATTATTAGCAATATTAATGAGCCCACTGGAAAAATTCTTAACCAAGTTTTCTCAATTGGAGCTTTGCAATCATAACATCTTCAGTTTATGACAATGAGGTGTAATAACTTTCTGGTTAAGGTAAATATGCATTTTGTTGCAACTCCCATGAACAAATTAATTTACATTAAAAGCTTGTTTCCAAATTTCCCCCCATAAGTAACATTGATAATAAATGATTTAATTATACTCCAATAAAAATTTAAAAATACTTATGAAAAATCATATAACAATGATTTGGATTCCTTTAAAAATATTCTGTATAAAATGCAAATTTAAAAAGTCCTGTCGGAATCAAAGCACAAGTTTCATTAATGCAAACAAAAAAACCCCTCTGTTCATTCACATAACTTATTACTCTCTGAACTCTAGAGATTATTATATGCTATAAGATAAATAATAAAGGAAGTTGTTAAAGTTACAAATAGAATTTACATAAGTTGTTATAACTTGAGTAAAACTTATTTATATACGTCAGCAATATTTTGAATTGTAGGACTATTTTTGTTGAATATATTAAATATTTTCTTACTTGATATTTATTACTGTAAATTCCATTCACATTTTTGAATTTCATAAGACTTATTTACATCTCCAGGTTTTTCCTTAATAATAAGTAAGATATAGACTACTTGTGTAACACAGTTTTCCCTTCTGAGCTTTGTAAGCATTATTCCACTTTCAGAAAGCCAATGCTGCCGAGTGAAAGCCATGCCAGGTTGATTTTTTCCTACATCTTTTACTAGTATTATTGTAGGATTTCTTCTCTAACCTTGAATTTGAGTATGAGTCTTGGTGTTGATTGTAATTTATCAATTTTCCTTGGGCAAAACGAGCTATTTTTAGTTTTTATGAGTCCTTGAAAAAAATGGGTCTTTCCTTTTTATCTCCAATCCACTCTCTTAAAACACTGTTCTCCACGGCATCATTTCATCTCTTTAGCGATGAAATCATAAATTGAAAAGGAAGTGATGAGGTAGGAGTTTACAACTGAGGACAAACAAGGGGCTTCCAAGATATTGGTAGAATTCTATTTTTTGATGTGAAGTGAGATTGTTATTATTATTATTTAAATACACATCATACATACATTCTCATCTATTGTATGTATTCACAATAAAGAATGCAAATATAAAAAGAGATATGTATGTACTCTTCAGTATGTTTCCTGGAAAAATCTAAACTATTTCTTCCTTCCATATGTAATTGGGAGTTAAAAGAATATAATTTTTAGTATACCAGCTCTGACCTTTGCTGTGTGACTTAGACAAATCACTTTTATCTCCAAGTTTCATGTCCTTTCTATATATAATTAAAAGATTAGAGTATGTGATGTTAAAATCTCTTATAGCCTTTATATCATTGACTTCAGATGTGAGCTGTTGACAGCCAGGGTTTCTGTGTCATAACCAGCATGTAGCATTTCTCACTGACTGCCTCAGTGATGAAGTAGTTTTTATTCTTTAATAAAAATTACAGGAATAGTGGGAATTACAGGCAAAGATTATAAAGCCTCTTGATTTTCTGCAAAAAAATTACTTTAGTGTGAAATATTATTGAATGAAAGAAAGTAAGAAGTACCAAGAAGTAGTCAAAGATATTCTTGGATACAAAAACAATGGCCATGGACAATTAAGTCTGTACAATTGGATTTAGGTAGCATCAATGGATAAATCCTTCATTTTAAAATTATAATTTACTGAAATATATACATAATAGATCTTTCTTAACATGATATATTTCTATTGTTATCATGATGAGTATTTTTGACTCTTTTAGGACTTAAGATTCTTTAGAATTATGTAATTCTAAATTTGATCTCTATATTTCATTTACTCCATTATTTTCTGTTGTTGATGTTACTAACACTGAGAGCTTATTTTATTCCAGGTGATGTATGTATTGGGAATATAAATCTGAATAATTCAAAGGTTTTGGTAATATTCTTTACTTAGGTAAAAACAAAAATTAAAGAGAAATATGAGTAATATTCTGAGAGTGAATGTCTAAAATTGGACTAAACATTTGGGAAGAAGTCTAAATACAGTAAAAATAATATAATTTTGAATGCTATTTTGCACATATACTCCATATACCATGAAATAGGAGATAAATGACCAAATATAACAAAACAATAATAATGACTATAAAATAAAATCTTTAGGAGGGAAATACTGCTATAAGAGAACTTTAAAAGAGAAGTAATAAGCAAAATAATTAACACAGAAAGTCTATAAAAGGTACGGTAAAAATGTGAAAGAATGACACAAATAATCCACGAAAGAGGAAAAATCGAGATGACTCAATCAGAGAGAAGTTCATTAGGAATAACAGGCATCAGCTGTCCTACATAAATCAGCTGCTGTACCAGAAACATATAACAGGAAAAAATAGAATAGAGAAATCTACCTATATAGATTGATAGGAGAGGGGTCCAACAGCATCCTCGTAAACTTTTGTGATGTGATGTTTTCCAACTATAGTCTGGAAATAGTAGTAAAACACGCTTCAGAGCTATTGGGCTCCTGATTTCAATGAAAATGAGATCACAGACAGAGGTGAATGAGACTGCTAAACCTTGGGCATAAGTTGGGAATGACTAGCATAATAAGCTATACTGATGTTGGTGTTCAGGTTGCTTTTTTCTTCAGAGATCCGTGAGGAGAGCTAACTCAGAGTCTCAAGGAATTAAACAGATGGGCAGTCTACTAAGGGCTACGTGAATCATGTAAATAGAAGAATTCTGAGTCTGCTAGACATAAGACTGATTTCAATTCTTATAAGAGGCATTCATATTTGTATACCTAGTTCCCAGATGCAGGGCTGTTAACAAATCCAGAGCCTCTTTTTTGCAGACATTATGTCAAGGCAAAAAAGTGAAACATTTTAAAAGGGGCAAAAAGATAAATGGGTATCCTTTCAGTAAAATGCTAGGCACTGTTTACATCCAGACGCACCTTCCAGATTTATCTGATATTGTAGGGATCTGAATCTTTCACTGTCTTTGATTATTTTGTAACTTTGTAGAGAAAAAAGTTACTTGTAGAGGGCTGATGGTGGTGCAAATAAGTCTGTTCAAAATAATTCAAATGTACATTTTCCAGTGAAGGTGCAGTTGACATCCACCCATGAAAGACACCAGCTTTGCATTTAGTTGCAGGTTCATTTCAGCCCTTCTGATTACCTGTACATGTATGTATTCATTGAATTCTCCCTTGAACCAATATTTACATTTTACTGCTTCCCTCTTAAAGGCAAAATTAAAGTCCTTGACACACATTTATACCTGTATGCAAGTTACCTTAAAAAAAATTGTTTCAACAGTTTTAGAGTTTATCCACTGATATCCCCAAAGAGATTCACCTGATAGACAGAGGTAAACCACACTGTCATAAAAGTGTTACTTATGATAGATTAAGCCTCGATATGTGTATATATATCATATATATGGGTCCCAGACAGAATATCAAGCAACAGTAGAACTTCAACTTTTGTAACTGCTTCTTTAGAATTTTTTATTTACTGATTTCACATAGTGTTTCGTTTTGTTTTTGGTTCATGCATGGATCATGACTGATAACTTATTCCCCTTGCTGTCAGTGATGACTGGAATTTTGGTTTTATCGTCTGAGTATCTGATGTGAGATGGATGATACAGATACATTATCTGTTGGGTGAGAGACAGTAAAGAGCTGGTTTGTTAGCCCTTTGTATTTGTTTGTCTATTTGTTTGTTTTAAAATCAAATCGATGAGGAATTTTATGTCTACTGAGAAGGAGAAAGGCTCTTTGAAGTCTGGAAGGAATGCTTCTGTTTGTTTGTACTCTTGACCTGTTGCTGAAATTGTAAAATGAAATTATAAGCTCTCTATGTATTTATGTATCTATGTGTCTGTAATTCAGAGAGGTCTTGACCACTTGTGTGATGATAAAATACTTTCCCTTCTCCAGAGAGTATTAATAAATTGGATTATAAAGTCCCTTAAATTAAAAGAGATCTATTCTGATTAGTTTAAAAAGTAATTAAGCACTTACTTAAATAGAATTTTCCTAAAATTTCCAGGAAAGAAGGAAACTAAATCTCTAATACTTTAAATGCTATGGACTAAAAAAAGTACATTCTTTCAGTAAATGCAAACTCTCAAAATATTTTAAATAACTTAAGTTCAAATAACTAAGGTAAATCTTTGGTGAATAAGACTAGTGTGTGTTCAAACACAGATAGTTGGCTAAAAGGCTTATGCTGTAAACAGTTCTCAATTATCCATGTCTCAGTTTTCTCTGTGAAATAGAAATCAGTTAATGTGGGTAAAGGCAGCAGTTAATATGAATAGTTGAGACTATACTAGCATCAATAGTGGCACAACAATAAAACTCTGAAATGTGTGTGTGTGTGTGTGTGTGTGTGTGTGTGTGTGTGTGTGTGTCTAAGGTCAAAGAGTAGTTTTGTCCTTAAAGCAGCTGATCTCAAATTGTTTGACTCAGGATCACTTTACAGTCTTAAAATCACTGAGGACACAAATTTTCCTTCTTTTTTGTTTTTCAAGGATACAAATTTTCTTCATTATTTTACTATATTAGAAACAAAAACTGAAAATGTTAAAAATATTTAATGATTTATTTTAAAGACTGAATGCTTTTTAAAAATTGCTGCCTTGGGCTTCCCTGGTGGCGCAGTGGTTGAGAGTCCGCCTGCCGATGCAGGAGACACGGGTTCGTGCCCTGGTCCGGGAAGATCCCACATGCTGTGGAGCGGCTGGGCCCGTGAGCCATGGCCGCTAAGCCTGCGCATCTGGAGCCTGTGCTCTGCAGTGGAGAGACCACAGCAGTGAGAGGCTGGCGTACCGCAAAAAAAAAAAAAACAAAAACCATATGATCATCTCAATAGATGCAGAAAAAGCTTTTGACAAAATCCAACACTGATTTATGATAAAAACTCTCCAGCAAGTGGGCATAGAGGGAACCTATCTCAACATAATAAAGGCCATATATGACAAACCCACAGCCAACATCATTCTCAATGGTGAAAACTGAAACCATTTCCACTAAGATCAGTAACAAGACAAGGTTGCCCACTCTCACCACTATCATTCAACACAGATATGGAAGTCCTACCCATGGCAATCAGAGAAGAAAGAGAAATAAAAAGAATACAAATTGGAAAAGAGGAAGTAAAACTGTCACTGTTTGCAGATGACATGATACTATACATAGAGACCCCTATAGATGCCACCAGAAAACTACTAGAGCTAATCAATGGATTTGGTAAAGTTGCAGAATACAAAATTAATGCACAGAAATCTCTTGCATTCCTATACACTAATGAAAAATCTGAAAGAGAAATTAAGGAAACACTCCCATTTACCTTTGCAACAAAAAGAATAAAATACCTAGGACTATACCTAGCTAAGGAGGTGAAAGACCTGTACTCAGAAAACTATAAGACCAATGAGAGAAATCAAAGATGACACAAACAGATGGAGAGATATACCATGTTCTTGGATTGGAAGAATCAATATTGTGAAAACGGCTATACTACCCAAAGCAATCTACAGATTCAATGCAATCCCTATCAAACTACCAATGGCATTTTTTACAGAACTAGAAGAAAAAATCTTAAAATTTGTATGGAGACACAAAAGACCCCAAATAGCCAAAGCAATCTTGAGAAAGAAAAATGGAGCTGGAGGAATCAGGCTCCCTGAATTTAGACTATACTACAAATCTACAGTAATCAAGACAATATGGCACAAATTGTCTATGGTACTGGCACAAAACCAGAAATATAGATCAATGGAACAGGATAGAAAGCCCAGAGATAAACCCACGCACCTATGGTCAACTAATAAATGACAAAGGAGGCAAGGATATACAATGGAGAAAAGACAGCCTCTTCAATAAGTGGTGCTGGGAAAACTGGACAGCTACATGTAAAAGAATGAAATTAGAACACTACCTACCACCATACATAAACATAAACTCAAAATGGATTAAAGACCTAAATGTAAGACCGGACACTATAAAACTCTTAGAGGAAAACATGGGAAGAATACTCTTTGACATAAACCACAGCAAAATCTTTTTTGACCCACCTCCTAGAGTAATGGAAATTTAAAAAATAAATAGACAAATGAGACCTAATGAAACTTAAAAGCTTTTGCACAGCAAAGAAACTATAAACAAGATGAAAAGACAACCCTCAGAATGGGAGAAAATACTTGCAAACGAATCAACGGACAAAGGATTAATCTCCAAAATATATATACAGCTCATGCAGTTCAATATTCAAAAAACAAACAATCCAATCCAAAAATGGGCAGGAGACCTAAATAGACATTTCTCCAAAGAAGACATACAGATGGCCAAGAGGCACATGAAAAGCTGCTCAACATCACTAATTATTAGAGAAATGCAAATCAAAACTACAATGAGGTATCACCTCACACCAGTTAGAATGGACATCATCAGAAAATCTACAAACAACAAATGCTGGAGAGGCTGCGCTCTTGGTGGGAATGTAAATTGATACAGTCACTATGGAGAACAGTATGGAGGTTCCTTAAAAAAACTAAAAATAGAATTACCATATGACACAGCAATCCCACTACTGGGCATATGCCCAGAGAAAACCATAATTCAAAAAGACACCTGCATCCCAATGTTCATTGCAGCACTATTTACAGTAGCCAGGTCATGGAAGCAACCTAAATGCCCATCGACAGATGAATGGATAAAGAAGATGTGGTGTATATATACAATGGAGTATTACTCAGCCATAAAAAGGAACAAAATTGGGTCATTTGTAGAGACGTGGATGGACCTAGAGACTGTCATACTGAGTGGAGTAAGTCAGAAAGAGAAAAACAAATATTGTATATTAACGCATATATGTGGAATCTAGAAAAATGGTACAGATGAACCAGTTTGCAAGGCAGAAATAAAGACACAGATGTAGAGTACAAACGTATGGACAGCAAGGGGGGAAAGTGGAGGTGGGATGAACTGGGAGATTGGGATTGATATATACACTAATATGTATAAAATAGATAACTAATAAGAACCTGTTGTATAAAAAAATAAATTAAATTTAAAAATATCTGCTGCTAAATAAAACAAAAGCTTTCCTACCTCACAATTATATTCACAGCTATAATTCTGGTTAAATTTACATTTCCATTTTTTTCCCAATAAACACATTGCTTCTATAAATGTGTGAGCGGTCATTATAATTGCTCATCTTTCTAGATGAATTTCAAATTATAGCTGGAGATATAAATGTAAAGAACAGGAAATAGAATAATTGGAAATTCTGATGTAAGTAAAGAATGAAAATGATATATTATTTCTATATACGTAAATAGTTAATAAAATATGTAAAACATTATTTAATGACTTCATTTATTCATTTTCCCAATAAATTGTTTATCTATTATTCCAATAAATGTAAAGAAAATTATGGTCATGATAAGTAAATGAATAGTATTGATATTCTTCCCTGGGGTTAATAAATACTGCCAGCGGCATTGCTTTCTTAAATGAACAATTTGTAACTATCACAGTGAATGTAAAAATCCAAATTTTAATGTGAGAAGGAAAAAAAAAAACTTCCAGGCCTTCTACTTTGTTCTCTCATAAAACAAAATAAAGAATAAAGTTTCAGAAATTATATTCTGTACTATTTATATATGTGTATACATAAATACTTACTAGGAGTTCCCTGAAGGTCTCTCACACTCAGAAAAAAATAATTCAAAATGGTATATGTATTAACTTGTCAAAAAGTTGATATAATAAAATTCACAAATGTAATAAATATACTGAAATACGTTAACATTTTTAATAACATTTAAAATCTCTGCCTGAAAAAAGTTAAACTGGTTCTAATCCCCAAGAATATACTACATATATGTATGAAAAATATTTCTACTACCTAAGATTGTTAAAGAAAAGCAGCATGCTACCCATAAGATAAATTTAGTTTATAAAAAATTCTAAAATGGTAGGGATTTGAAAAGAAATATTTATTTACTTTAGTATGAATGCAAAACTATATGACAGAATCTACCAGTTCAAGAAGAACCTTTCATTTCATCAGTATTATTTCAGATTGTAATTTTACATTTAACTGGGTAATAATTAACTTCTGTCTCTTCTACTGGATAATAAGCTAGTAAATGAATGGTGAATACGTCAAAGAACTGTTTGTCTTTCCTAAGACTCTATTTTCAAGGCATTGAGTCAGCTGAATGTTTAAATTCTGCCACTGCAATATGAATGCTATTATAAATATATATCAGGACATTTTATCAGTTTTCTCCCCAAACAGCTTATTGCTACTAAGGGTGATTTTTAACTTGATTCGCTCAAATTTGAGGATAATATACTTTTAATTTTAAATGAAAACTGAAGGGAAAATATGATTAATTACATCCAAATTACCTTTAAGTCTTTTTAAGATGAACTTTCCATTTTGGAAGAGGTTAAATGAAGGGTACACTAGTATTTCAGTTTACTTATAACTTTAGGTTATATGTAATATACATGAAACTAGCTTCAGTGAAGGCAAAACAAGCAGAAAGGAGGAATAGGCTCTCCAGAGGGAAGAGTTGCTGATGTGGAGGTGGGGTTGACAGAGAGAAAAGAACAAAGACAAATCTTTCAATTTAATGTCTCATTTAAGCTCTGTAATAAAAATAATTCAGCAAAGACTACATCACGTTGATTGGATTATTACTGAACATATTTTTAATAATGAAAGTGTATTCAACCTTCCAAAGTTACAAAAATTGTTATCAGCCAAAAAGATCTTAGAGGTAACTGAAAAACACATATTATTTTAAGAAGTATTTTTTATGAATATAAATAATTACTTAAAATTTATGTTAAAATTCCCTTTTTGTGGCTTTATTTTTGGCCTGGGCCAGTCGGGTTGAATGTTTGATTAACTATGCACATATTTTTTGATCATGTTTTAAAGTGTGATTTCATTCCTTGGTTTTTGATTCTATCTTAGGATCATGTTTAATTAAAACCTGAAGAAAAAAAATACTACATTACATTATTTCTCAACAGTAAATGCATGAAATCAAAGTTATTCATATATAATAATGAAGTCCTACCTGTTCAAGAAGGCTTATTAATTTATATTCCAATCAAATACATTTGAAGTACACAAATGTAATTATTTTCTTTGGTTCCATCTCCCTTCACTTATTACCTTCTTATCTCTGACATGGTAGCTTTTCTTTGATCATACCAATTACACCTGAAGCAGCTGGCATGATCATTGGCAGATCACTATAAAGAAGTTCAAGGGCACTTTATAAACAGTGTTCAGCCGGGTTTTTTTGTTGTTGTTATAGGCATTGATGCATTGTGCCATTTTCCTGCCCACTTACCTAAATTCAAATAGCCTGGTATAGCATAAGCTAGGCAAATGCAAATCACCTAGAATATGCAAATTACAAGTTTGTTTAAAAACGTGGGTGTTTAGTTAAGGATGCTAAATCATCTTTCCATCTAAAGCTATTTTGCTTAATTACAAACTTGAAATGAACGTAGAAAACAATCCTACTCCCAAATCACTCAGAACCAACATACACTTCTTTGGCACCCTCTTAATTAGATCTGGCTTCTGAACATTAATTATGAACTCTACAGAGGTAGAAATGAAATGAATGAATTAAGAAAATTTGAAATATATGCATAATGCTGACCATATAATGAGAAAGTTGTTTTTGCAGAAAAGAAATCTCAACTCCTAAGTAACTGTTGCAAGAAAATCATATAAATTTGGTATTATATGATACAAGGACTTAAAGTGAAGACTGAGCTGACAAGATTATATAATTGTATATAGGAAATAACTAGCTTCAAGCTGAATTTATTATAAAAAATCACTCTTAAGCATTATCTAAATGTAATATATTACTAACTCAAGAAAATGCTTTTATTAATTGCTATATATTTAAGTTTATGTACTTTGAGCATACTAATGCATCATTTTAAGAAAGATAACTAGATAGTATTGACATCATTGTCAAATCTGACCAAGTTTAAAGAGTCTCCATCAAGCATATCAAGTCAATATTTCATTTTATTTGAAGAAATAAAATACATTGTGACATGTTTGCCAACAGGGCCACTACTAGCCTCTATAGTGCTTTTACACAAATTATCAAGACAAGATCCTTCCGCAAAATACTTTACTTCCATATGTCAGAAATTTGTCAGAATATACTACATTATAAAAAGAAGATAGTTTATAGCTATGTTAGAAAGATAGCTATGATAGAAGATAGTTATAGCTAATGTTAGAAAATGTTCACAGTATATATGCAAATTGACTGCCTCTGATGCAGATGATGCATCACAAGGTGACTCAACCACGTTAGAGGTTTTCAGTTTGTTTCCTTGAGAAATATGCTCTAAAACACTCCATTCACGGTGTATGTGTGGGGACTGTCTTCAGATATTAACTACAGGTTGTGGAAATTATAAATAGATTTGCATTGATGGACGAAAATTGACAACACCAAGAGAAATGTCAGTGTGCAATCTAAAGGTAATTTGTAAGAAATGTAAACATCTCCATCATAATAATTTTTTTATGGATATCAGGAAACTTATCTGCCTATCACACTTTAAAATATACTACACCTGCAAAAGAACAAACAAAATAACCAAAAGAATAGACTCTTCAAGTATACAGATTAAAATAATAAATAATCATCAATAATGGCTACAAGGGATTATGCATTATTCATTTTTTGTGCACATATTAATGCAGTCATTCATTTATTCAAAATATTCTCTGAGTATTTTCTATTGCACTACTTACTGTAATACCAGTTGAAGGTATTAACACTGCAAAAGTCTAGTGAGGAGACAGCAAATAAAGAATTCTGATACAATGTGGTAAGTTCTGTAAAGGAAATAAGGCAAGATCGACTTGAATTTGCTATTTTCCCCAACTTATTTCCCTCTAGGAATAATATAAGTTTAAATTTTAAATAGCACTGAGAATTTTGGATACATTAACTGATGTTGAATAATAATATGCTATGAGAATTTTCTGAAGTGAAGATTCTTAATTAACACCATATCAAAAATAAAATTACAGATAAAATTGGGATTTATATGTTTAAAAACATGAAATTATGCACATAAGAACAAAATAATTTTTTGTGCACATATTAATACAGTCATTAATACTACTCTCACTGTGAAGTAAATTTCTCAATATATACATAACTAAAAGCAATAGACATGAATAAAAAATTATAAAAGAACTTCCATAAACAGGATTGTGAATTCACCTACAAAAGCAATAGAAAACGTGAAAATATTTCAAAACTTACTGAAGCCAAATAAATGCAATTTAAATTTAGAGGCCATTTTTAACTCAAAAGATACAAAATTTTTCTTTTTCTTTTTAATGGTAATCTTATAAAGGCCTGAGTTTTTCAGAAGTGAGCTCTATTTTATACTAGTGGGGCAATGGTAAATTAGTGCCAAATTCCTAGAAAGAAATTTGGCAAAATTTAACCAAAGGCAAATAGGAATTGGGAGAGGAATGCTTGAGAGAAGAGGGAAACTAATCAGAGACAACTCTTCTCTCATTTGTGCTTTCAGAGTATGTCTAACAGACCCATCATTAGGGCTAACCACTCCAAAGTGGCCCTTTTGATAAACTGTAGCCATTTTAATCTTCTTAAATGAATTTTCATTCATATAAAAGTTTCACTCAAATATCTGGACATGACTTATTAGGCTCCAAAGTATTTAGTCCCACGTAGTTATACATGGGCACATTAGCTTTTACAGCATCATTGTCATGTTTATAACACTTCTTTCTGTTACTTGTACTTAAAAAACCTTATTTGCATACATGGATATATTGAGATAAATATGCAAATTAAAATGTATTTTAAAAATGAGTCTTCTAAAATCTTTCTTTTTGCATGTTATTTTCCAACTGTCATGGTTTTGATGAATTTCTCAGGGAACATGTAGAATCAAACAAGAGCCAGCTAAACTATTACTGCTTTTATTTATCAAATTAAAAACAGGCCACAAGACTACTAAAAAAAATGCCTAATAATTCATCTTTTTGGAATGTACTCTAAAGAGCAGACCAAATATGCAAGAAGCTACCTGTTTTTTTCTTTTTTCTTTTTTTTTTCCCCTGACAAAATGGCCGCTGTATTTCTGCTAAAGTGACACTGACACAATGCAAAGAGCTTAAGAGCAGGACACTTTAGATGGGAAAGGGGTAGACCGTGCAAAAGGTATACTATAAAAATTCATTTTGGTTACAGTATCCTTTTTTCTTCATGCCTAATACAGTATGTGATAAAAATACATGTGTAAATAGGTACAAATAAATTCTTTCTATAAGTTCTTTCTGGAAGTATGTAAAACAAAAATTTTGTACTAAGATAGCATTTTGTCATAACAATTATGAGATAAACTTTTGTCCAAATGACATATAAAATACATATTTTATATATCACTGCACTTAAAATTGACAATATTTTTTGCTTTGCTGAAATTCTGTAATATGTAATAATTTTTCATTTTAAAAAGTCAAATAATTTTTACACATGGTAGCAAAATAAACATCTTCCTTAACGTTCCCCATATTTATTCTTCCTTTGTTAGGCAAAAATGTTTAACTGTTACTGTTTTAAAATCTTCTGATAGTTTTTACCATATCTATAAATAAATATCTAAATATATACTATTGTTGATTAACTTCAGACATTATATAGCAAGTAAATCTGATTAATAAGTATTAACACATTTAAAGCATTTGTGCTTGTTCTTCTATTTCTACATCTTCCTCCAAATATAGCTCTAGAATGATTTTAATCACTTATTTACATTTATAAATTTAAACAATACTTTAAATTAATACTTTAATACTTTAGGCTCTCTCTATAATTCAATCACTTTTTGGCATTTTCACTCAATGCTATTTACTCCCTGTGTAATCATGGTCAAATCCTTTGATATCTGTGTGCCTCCAGGTTTCTCATGTAAAGAAACCTGGCTCATGAATTTGAGTTTTTAAATGAATTATTGGATGTGAAGCATTTAGCACAATGTCTTTCTATGGTAAGTGCTCAAAAATTACAATACACTATTTATAATATGAAGATATAACTTCATCTAACCTCTCTTTTTCCTTTCTTCTCCATTCTCTATTAACTATGCTTTACATTGTCAAAGATTGTAACATTCACATTCTGTCTTATAACTATCCTAAGATTATAAGAGATAGTAAGTTTAAACAGATCTATAACTAGTATGGAGAAATAGTAAGTTTAAACAGATCTATAACTAGTATGGAGATGGAACCAGTAATCAAAAGCCTCCCAACAAAGGAAGTCCAGGACCAGATGACTTCACTGGTGAATTCTACA
The DNA here is from genome assembly GCF_963455315.2 of Globicephala melas. Lineage (NCBI taxonomy): Eukaryota > Metazoa > Chordata > Mammalia > Artiodactyla > Delphinidae > Globicephala > Globicephala melas. The sequence continues at coordinate 48,603,609 of NC_083327.1, read as the reverse complement.
GGACATTTAAAGACAAATTATTGCAATACTTCTCAAACTCTTCCAAAAAATTTGAGTTTGGATCACTTCCAAACTTATGTTATGAAGCCAACATTGCCCTAATACCAAAGCTAGACAAAGATACCATGAAAAAGAAAAACTACAGGCCAATATCCCTGATGAATATAGATGTAAAAATTACCAACAAAATACTAGCAAACTGAATCCAACAATACATTAGAAGGAACATACACCATGGATAAATTTCAAGTATGTATCCTTGGAATTCAAGGGTGGTTCAAAATAGAAAAATCAATTTATGTGATACACCACATTAACATAATGAAAGATAAAAATCACATGATTGTCAATAGATGCGAAAAAAAAGTGTTTGGTAAAATTCCATACTCTTTCATGATAAAAATCTCAACAAACTAGGAATAGAAGGAAAGTACCTCCACACAATAAAGGCCATATATAAAAAGCCCACAGCTAACATTAGACTCACTGGTGATAAAATAAGTTTTAAAAAAAAAATCTAAGATCAGTAACAAGGCAAAGATGCCACTTTTTCCTCTTTAACATAGTACTGGAAAGCTTAGCCTGAGCAATTAGGCAAGAAAAAGAACTAAAAAGCATCCAAATCTAATAAGAAGTCCCTCTTCCAGATGATATAATCTTATATGTAGAAAACCATAAATACTCTGCAAAAAACTGTTAGAACTAATAAACAAATTCCTCAAAGTTGCAATATACAAAATCAACCTACAAAAATCATTTGCATTTCTATACACTACCAATGAACTATGTGAAGAGAAAAACCCCATTTACAATGGCACACAAAAAATATTTAGTATAAATAACTAAAAAAGTGAAAGATTTATGTACTGAAAATTCCAAAAAAATTAATGAAAGAAATTAAAGAAGACACAAATGGGAAGGCATTCTGTGATAATGAATTGGAAGAAATAATATTAAAAGTTCCATGATACCCAGTAATCTACAGATTCAGTGCAATCTCTATCAAATTCCCATTGATAATTCTTACAGAAGTACAAAAAAAAATCTAAAATTCATATGGAACCACGAAAGAACATGAACAGCCAAATCATACTTGAGAGAGAACAAAACTGGAGGCATCACACTTCCTGATTTCAAAATATATTACAAAGTTACAGCAATCAAAACAGGATGGTACTGGCATAAAAACAGACATATAGACAAACAAAACAGAATAGAGAGTACAGAAATAAATCCATGCATATAAGGTCAATTAATCTTCAATGAGAGTGGCAAGAATGCACAGTATGGAAAGGATAAGTCTTTTTCATAAATGGTGTTGGGAAAACTGGATATCCACATGCAAAAGAATGAAATCAGACACTTATACCATACACAACAATCAACTCAGAATGGATTAAACATTAAACATTAAACACTTAAACATTACACCTGAAACTGTAAAACCCCTGGAAGAAAACACAGGGGAAATGCTTTATGACATTAGTCTTGACAATGATTTCACAACTATGATACCAAAAGCAAAGACCACAAAAGCAAAAATAGACACGTGGGACTATATCAAACCAAAAAGCTTCTGAATAGCAAAGGAAATAATCAACAGAATGAAAAGACACTCTACAGAATGGGAGAAAATATTTGCAAACCATATATCTGATAAATGGTTGAGCTCAAAATATATAAGGAACTCCACAACTCAATACCATAAAAACAAATAACCCGATTTAAAAATGGGCAAAGGAACTTAATAGACATTTCTCCAAAGAAGACATACAAATGGCCAACAGGTATATGAAAAACTGCTCAACATCACTAATCATCAGGGAAATACAAATCAAAACCACAATGAAATCACCTCACAGGATGTCAGATGGCTGTTATAAGAAAAAAAAAGACAAAACGTTGGCAAAAATATAGAAAATTGGGACCCTTATACCCTTCCCATTGGTGGGAAGGCAAAATAGTGAAACTATGTAAAACAGTATCAAGTTTCCTTAAACATATAAAAATAGAAATACCATATGATCCAGGATTCTCACTTCTTGGTATAAATCCAAAAGAGTTGAAATCAGGATCTTGAGGATACACTAGCAGGCTCACATTCATTGCAGCATTATTGAAAATAGCCATGAAGTGGAAAAAACCTAAATGTTCATTGAAGGCTGAGTGGATGAAGACAATGTGGTATATACATACAATGGAAAACTATTCAGCCTTAAAAAAAGAAAGGAATTCTCAATATGTGAAAACACGGATGAAACTTGAAGACATAATACTAAGTGGAATAAGCCAGTCACAGAAAGACAAATAGTGCATGACTCCACTTCTAAACGATACTAAAATAGCCAAATTTATAGAAACATAAAGAATGGTGGTTGCCAGGGGGAGGAAAGAGGAGAAAATGGGGAGCTACTGATGAACAGGTTTAAAGCTTCAGTAATACAAGATGAATAAGTTCTATATAACTACTATACAACATTGTGCCTACAATTAATATTGTATCGTACACTTAAGACTCAGTTAAAAGGGTAAATGTCAGATTAAGTTTTTTTTACCACATTAAAACAATAATTTTTTAAAAAGAAATTAGGATTCACTGTAGAACAAAGTCATAATGACCTATTTTTCCAGAAAGATCTATTTCATTTATTCTTTTAAATGTTTAACCTAAATATTAAACTAGAAATACAAATAGCAAATGCTTCTTAAGGAAAAAACAAACAAAACCTTATAATTCTAAAATTCAGAAAAATTACTCTTGATTGAAGTTCAAATTTACCTTAAGTTTCCTGAGAATCATGACACAAAAGAAAAAAACTGTCAATTATACAGTGAAGCTTATCAGACAGGAAGTAAATCTCAGGGTAAAAAGTAACAAAAATTAAACTTTCCTTGATTTTATAATCTAAAATAAGTCTTAATGTGGATCTTACATAGTAGACTCTAACTTTTATAAAAAATATTCTTAGTACTACATGTATAACAACTATACATATAACAAATATTCTTAGTAATATATGTATAACAAATATATGTATAACATGGTGAAAAAGACCATGTAAAAATATTTTTTAATATTTGTTTATGGTATTTATGTATGTGTTGATTATATATTCTACTCCCTGGATATTTCCAATTCTCATTCTTCTAGACAGAGATGACAGCTGCACTTCTTTGCTCACTGTGGTTGTCCAGCCATATGAATGGCTTAGTTAATGGTTCCTAAGTGTAAGTGCCATGTGTTACTTAATTGCCCATGTGGGCTCTCCACAGCACTCTTTTCCTTCTGTCATGGTACAGTGATGATGTTCATGATAGTAGACATTCCTTAGCCTGTGTACCAGAGTGAGAATAATTCAGAGTGGGGCATCTGAGACTAGAAATGAACATAAGGCATGGACAAGAAATAAAACCTATCTGAAGTCTCTGAGATTAGGGAGTTACTATTCAGCATAACCTTGCTTCACATTGTGAGTTTCAAAACTGAATTCATTCAAAGTCGTTTTATGTTGTACTAAAACCTTTAGACCAAGTTATATTTTGTATGGTATCTTTTAACACAAAGATATTTTTGAGTAGCACAAACGACATAAACATAAAATTTTCTGCAAGCATCACTTCGCCTTTGACAGGAGCTAGATAGAAGACCATTCCAATTTGCTCTCTTACTACTCTTTACTCTCTTACTACTAGAAGTATAGGGTTACTATAAAATAACGGACAATTCAAATGTTCTAAAACCCAGAATGAGTCTGTAGCTGCATTATGAAAATTAAAGTCTAACGAATCTTCTAAAAAAGAATGTACCACTTCTCCTCTTGTACACAGAAATTATTGCAAGAAAAAGTAGAAATGTTCTCAGAAAGTAACTTGGAGTTTCCCCTTCCAAATATGAATTATCAACTGACTGGTATATTAAAATTTGTTCTATAATATTCACTATACAATTTTAAGGAGGAAAATTTAGATCTATAATTTTTAAAGGAAATTTGCTATGAAGTTTTAATTTCAGCATCCTAGTCAGGAACACTGCCTTCACATCTCCCGTCTATGTGCTTTTTCAATTCCTTTTTGTATTTCCTTCTCTTCTCATGCTGTCCTCTGGCTTTGCAAAATCCAACTTGCCCTGACATTACAGGTGGGTCACCTTCCCTCAGAAATTCCTTGATACTTAACTCCTTCGCAAATATTTCTTCTTTTCTTTTCCTATAGTATAAGTTGTAGATCAGAACTCTTAACACTTGAAAACTCAAACCCATTGTAAGTATAAATTAATAACTGAAAGACAGTGGACTTCCCATTCATGGTTGTGTGTCTCCTGGAATATAGGAGCAATCCTTAGTAATCCACAGGAACTGCATAGCATAGAAAGTATTTTTGAAATGTGGTGTTTTCAGTACACTTCAAACCACACTACATACATCAAAGTTCTCTCCATCTATTAGTTAGAAATGGACACTACCTTCTAAAAACAATATACAGGAAATTGGCTCGATTTCTTTACCATCAGGGCATTTATTTGTTACATTAATGTATATGATTGTTATTAGAAGTATTAGCAGTATTGTGTTACCTTAATAGAAGGTCAGAATCCCCCCAAACGCTAAGTACTTTGATTTATGAAGTTTACATAAAGAAAAATCTTAAAATTACAAAAGTCACCTTCTCCAAAAATAAAACTCATTAAAACTAACAATAATTTCTAGAAAATCAGTAGACATATAATTAAAATGTGAGTTTAAGCTAAACAAACACATACAGACACATGCACTACATACAGACACAATCTTTTTTTTTTTGCGGTACGCGGGCCTCTCACTGTTGCGGCCTCTTCCGTTGCAGAGCACAGGCTCCGGTCATGCAAGCTCAGCGGCCATGGCTCACGGGCCCAGCTGCTCAGCGGCATGTGGGATCCTCCCGGGCCAGGGCACGAACCCGTGTCCCCTGCATCGGCAGGCGGACTCCCAACCACTGCGCCACCAGGGAAGCCCCAGACACAATCTTAAAGACCGACTTTGTCAGGTCTATAGCTGACACAATATGCTCATTAAATTGGGAAAATTAATTAGATCATCCAGTTTGTGATGCTCAGAGTCTAAGCGTCATTATGTAGTAAAAAAAAAGTACACATCATATTTGTTTCTGAACCAAAAGTTTTGCTAATACACATGCTGCGCATTTACATTTGTGCTACTCCAACTCCTATATTTGTGCTCAGATTAAAAATAAAAAAGTAAAGGAAATATATAAAGACACAGGAGACAAAAGAATTACAACTAGGAATTGTAAGACATGGAATTCAAAAAGAAGAATTATTGATGTTTGAGTAGGTAGGGAATTGAGAGAATGAAGTGTGAAGTTGTAGTAGAGAAATGAGAACCAGAAGTTACTGGAGAAGTGGTAAAGTTGGAATGGGGCAAATTCAGATAGGCGAGAAATAGGAACACTCACTTATGGAAAGAATTTATCCCAGACTATCCTGTTAGCCATTTTATTCCCAAATACTCTTCATAAGCCGATATTATTTTAGAGATTGAAAGGATCTAATAGTCATTAGTTAAAACCTCTAATTCAACCTACTGAATTGCTTTGGGCCACCAAGCTGATTAAAGGTAGAGCCAAAGAGAACCCAAGTATTTTAATACCACTCCAAGCTGATTTTCCTCCTGCATCAAGTAAACATGAACAAAACAAAATAAAAATATGATATAAATGATAGGATTTACTGGTGATCAAACATCTATTCAATGCATTTTTCAATAAGAAACCTATTTCAAATTGTCAACCACTGCTATTCCTAAATTGCACACTACTGTTTCAGCATAAAAACTGTGTACCTAACATACCCAAATTTGAATTAATCAATCAATGCAACTATTCTTTTATAACCCACTCAGCTTTCTAGAAAATTTATTACCACCTTACACATCCTATTGCTACAGATGTATTTTGAGTTAGCATTTCCAGTCTAATACTATTTTGTTCAATTTTATGAATGAATTGGGTTTGCTGGAGTACATAGCTAATTAGACTCAATAACCTAATTTTTAGAAATATACAATATTATTTTATATTAAGTATGTGAATTAGTATCAATAATGCATACTTCTACTCTTAAATTAGTAATATCTCTCTTAAATTTTGGTTGAAGTGCAGGAACTCCTAATTTGCTCCCTGTTTTTAGACATAAATTATTATACAGATATAAAGGTTTTCAAATAATCAGAGCTAACCCCCTTTAATCACTAATGCTTTTTTATACTTTATGCATTTTAATGGAGTTTTTTTAGAATCCTTTCCGCATGACATTGTCCCCTTAAACAAACAGTAAATCTATCTTACATGGTTCCTGAGGAATCCAGCTCATAATTATTTATATAATAGATCTTTAGTGATGAAAGAATCTAGTCTGGTTTGGCCCCTTCATTTTGTAAAAGAATAAACTGAGGCTCAGTAAGAGAATCATCTTCGCAAGGGACTGGAAAGCATAGGGCTCTAACCCAGGTCTAGGGGCTCCTTCTACCCACCTCATTTGCCAGATTCCTTTCTTCCCTCTACAGTTGAGGTGAATGGAAACTTCTGTCCATCAGTCTACACTATAGTGTTGAATTCTTTACTACATTTCAGCCTTTATGATTGTATTTTACCTTGGCATCATTTCCTATGTTTGATTGCATTTAAAACACTGTAGCCTAGAAGCCTCCTTTTGATGCTAATAGTAGGTTAGAAATGACAAACTAGGTAAGCAAGCATTTTATAATTGAGTATAAGCTAAGTATAAGAAAATAGGACTTGAATGAGTGGCTAAGAGTATCCTGTACAATAAAATACATGTTTTCCTCTCTGCTTACTTTGGGGAATACATATTAGCAGATTAAGTATATTATGTTTAATTTCTCAATTCTGACATGGTCATTTTAGAGACTTGTGGTGAAGTTTTGTCATGATGTTTTAAGTCAAATGTTAGAATAGATTTTCTGTAATTCCTAATGCCTTTCCTAAATTCAAATTTATTCTGAAAATTATTAGTGGCTGAAAAATATATATATATACATATAAATTTATTCAAAATGTGTAAGTCTAGAAGTTGTGTTAAAGTAAAAGAAAAAGTAGAGTTTGAATAAACACACACACACACACATACACACGTATAATAATGTTTCTGTGTATATAAAGTCCGAGGGGCAGAGTACACCCACCAAATATCTTAAATTTTAAAGATAATCTTTAAAAGAAAACTGAAACACAAGGCATTCATCTTTATGTTTCTTTCTGTTCTGAGTGGTTCCAGACTGAGTTTTGTTTGTGTTCCAGAATGTTTCCAGACTGGTTGAATTGAGTTGTACAAAAGGCTAGGGGCATATTTCAGCTCACCTGATGTCTATTCTTATGATCTTTATATAATCTACACCATTCAAACCTGTACGATTTCCAAAAGACTTTGGAACTAATTGGCTCCTAAAGGTTCAGGAAAAAAGGAAAATATTTTTACCTCCTGGGCATCACAGAAGGCTCACACTTCTAAGCATCTCTGTTCGTCATGTTTTCCTCCAGGCTTGCTTTCCAGAGGACCCTGAGATGGAGGGACCAGGGAGGTTTCCTTTCCAGAAAGCAAATGTCATTGGGTTGCTTTGTTTCAGGGTTATTTGAAAGCTGAATACCTTCCTGAGGAATTGTTTCTACAGTGATTGCCAATTTTCTGCTTGAAAGGTTTATGATCAAATCATCTCTGGTAGGAGTTTTTAGTTGAGATTCTTTCTACTGCTGCTGTTTGAGGATATTTGCTAGCACATGTTAAAATTTCTTTTTCTACTGTAGTTAACATTTACAATTTTTAGCACTCACTAAAAATGAATTATCCAAAGCATATGGCTTAGAAACTGACAGATTTAATTTCAAGGAGGAATAGATGCATGTAAGATTATAAAATTGAAGGTGGGAAGACTGTGGGTAAAACATTAAAAAAATGTAGACAATAATCTTCAAATAAGCTTTAAGATGTAAAGATTTTGCTAAAGAATCAACAATGTTTCCTGGAACTTAACAACACACAAGAAAAGGTCTAATATAAGTTGATATAGCAACTACAATTAAACACTTCAATAAACAAAGACAAAAATACCCTTATTTTCTTTCGTTTCTGCTTTTCAAGTATCATCTAAAAGAAAACTAACTTTCTTAAACTATTCTCATTGTCTATAGATCATGGCCTTCAGTATTCTCAGGGAGTAAACTTTAAGTGAAATAACGAGTGACATTCTTTATGAAGACAATGTAATAATAACAATAATTCCTGCGTGGAATTAACAGATCTAATGTGTTGCCCAAGAACACATTGCCCAAGAATAACTCTATAACTCACGTATTGCCCAAGAATAACTCTATAAATTAAAAGTGCTTCATGTACCAGAATTCTGTATAATAAAAAAAGGAACATTTACATCTTTTTCAGAAGCTATAATCACTAATTCTCTCCATTATATCTGATCTTCCAATTGTTCTAGGATTCAGTAAATTAAATATAGAGTAAGTTACATTTTAAAATATCAGAGCCGTGTAAAATTTTGGCTCAATATGTTCCCTGTCAGAAATAAATGCTCCTACTTTGACCACCTAAAAGAGAAATATATATGGAGAAGATGTATAAATATATACATGTAAATCCCTTCCAGAGAATTAATTTCAGTCTAATGCACCTAAAATTAAAAATTGCTAAGAATATTAGTGGAATCATTGTTTAAATATTATAATTTATGGATCATTCCCAAAAGTAAGAAACATTAAATAGGTGATGACAATAATGGTAGTGAATTTCACAGTAACTTGAAACATTTTTAAATACCTCTCAATTATTTATACTAAACAAGAAAACATTATGATTTCATGTTTTGTATTTTTTGTGTACTGAGTAGCTTATAATGTTTTGTGTGTGCCCAGGCAATTGTTTTGTTGAGCCCACATAAAAAAGAGAGATGAGAGAAACCTCAAATTTAATGTCATAATTTTAGAAAGCCATGAATTCCCTTTCCTAAATCTAGAATCAACCTCTGACTCTCTCCATTGCATTCCTAACCTTGTATTTCATAAATCTGACCACCACACGGTAATGAAATATTGAGATCTGAGTTTGTTAACTTTTCCATTATAGCCAAAACATCCAGTAGAAACTAAATTAAAGCGTTGTGATAGTCACCTCCAACTTTCCCAAGCCAATTAAATGAACTTCACAAAACACAATTTACTAGGCTACCTATAACTTCTAGGTAGAGTAATGAATATATATGTAGGAGCATAAACATTTTCTGAGAAAAAGAGGTCATTTAATGAATGGCCACGGCATACAAAAAATAGAACACGACTCATCTGGAAAAGTTAAAAACTTTCCTCTACGTTACCTTGTATCCATAGAAAGCACATTTTAGATTTCCTTTTTTTAAATTTTTTATTGTTTGGCCACACCCTGTGGCCTGCGGGATCTCAGTTCCCCCACCAGGGATCAAACCCGCCCTTCCTGCACTGGAAGCCCAGTCTTAACCACTGGACCACCAGGGAAGTTTTGAAAGCATAAAGCAAGCACCCACATGGAAAGAAAATAGTGAATTTTAAACAGTAAGAACCACAGATGTTAGTGTACAATGTGCATACTGAGAAACCAGAATATACCTCCTAAGAAAGAAGTTTTGATGGGACACAGATTCTGGTTTCATTCACTCATTCATTCAAAATCATTAAGGAGTTGTATTCTGTCAAGAATTGGGCTGCACAAATGCTAAATCATTCTTACCTCAAGTAGTTTCAATATAATTGGTATTGGAAAGGGCAGGTAAAAACAGAGACGATACAATATAGTGTAATAATTTCTATGGTAGAACTACAACAGATGATATTGGAACATATAAAGGGTTCCCCAAAGCTGAACCCCAGAGGCAGAACAACCTTAGAGGAAGCTTCTTGGAGGAGGTGATGTTTCAGTTCTGGAGGATAAATAGAAGTCATCCAAGAGCGGAAAGGAAGCACATGCAACCACTGGAGAGGAGACTGGTATAGTGTACATTCTGGGACTGGGAATAGTTCCCATGCCTTGCGCTATAACAAAGAAGAAATTAGTGGTGAGATGGGGTGATGGAGAAACCAGTCACCAATTAGGCAAGAGTCTAAGAACTGAATCTCATTACCTTTTATTACAGATAATGAGAAATAGCTAAAGGATTTTAAACAGGCATGGCATATCATATCTTTTTTTATTTGAAGGGAGTAAGGACTAGAGGTATGGGATTGATTAGGAGATTGTTTTTATAATCTCAGTGAGAACTGAGAATGATAGTCCTTAACATTTTGGAGGAGATAAAAAGAATTGGGCAGATTAAGGAGGTCTAAATGGATTGAATAGGATTTGGTAGCTGATTACATGAGTAAAAAGGAGAACTAAATGATGCTTTCTGATTTTGTGATGTTGAAAGCTGAGTGAAAGGCTGGGACATTCACTGACAAAGGGAACATAGAATTAAAACAGATTTAAAGTAGAGAAGGAGGTTATTAATTGATAAAATGTTTGGTTTTATACCTATTACACTTATGGTATTATACTTTGGATTATCTGGTTGGAGCTATCTAGTGGGGAGATGGACATATAGTTTTGGAAAATTAGGTTGAAGATTACTGTCTTGAGATTCATCACCATGTCGAAGGGTATTGAAACTTTCGCATACTTTTGGTGAGACTAAATGAGAAGAGGATTGGAAGTGGAACTCTGTAGAACATGAACATGATCAGCATGTTCAGAGAAAGAGGGGAAGAATATAAAGGATTATTGAAAAATGAGAGATAGAAAATCAAAGTATCATTATGTAAATCAAAGAAATAAAAATTTCAAGGCAGACGCTCTCAACACACTTTCAAACCATTTTAATTAAGGTAAGATAACTTAGAACCTTAAAAATGTCCCTTGGATTTAGAAAAATGACCATGGCAAGAATACTTTTAATGGTATTACGGACTAGGGAAGCACACTGCACAGAGTTACAGAGTAAATGAGAAGTAAACAAACAGAATCGATTCACTGGTTAATTAGTGAATTCCTGCTAGGCATAATGCCCTATACAAGAAGTCTGAGGTAAAATTATGAAGACAATAGGCATGGTTTCTATCCCATACATTTTCCATACACAAGGTAAGCCTCAATTACATGCACTCTGATAAATCCTGTGATTGTAATGAACACTTCCCTCATTTTTAAATGAAAATTATCTCAGACGAGAGAATTTTAGAGATTATACACATATACACACAATATTTAGAATATAAATCCTATAGTTATGTCCTACAGGTAGGGAAGTAAAAACAGCACTAGAAATTAATACCCTGTTAGTGAATACTATAGGACAAGATGAGAAAAGCTCAGAATCTTAATTTGAAGGTGTGTGGCAGAGGCTTGAGAGGTAGAGATTAGGTAGGGAGAAGAAAAATCTTTAATTAGTAATAACTACTAGTATTAAGTGTAAATAGTACCCAAGTTAGCTCTTTATTACAAGTGGAATTGTCAACAGGTAAACTCCTTAAGGGTAAGGGCTGTAATTTTAATTTTATATTAGCTATACTTAATCCTATTACTAGCACATAAGACAATTAGAAGCTCAATGCACTCTCTATTCGTGTCATTAATTACAAATGAAGCCAAGCACCAGAACAAAATCCAAATTATTAACCATCTTTTTCAGAAATAACCTGAAGTAAGCAATTATTTATAAATAATATTTTAGTAGTATTAAGATACTTTAAAATATCATCAATGACAATGACAAGTTCAAAAAAGGATCTCAAAATTGAATGTGACTTCAGAGATCATCTAGTCCAGGAAAGCTCAAAACTAATTAATGCCAGCTTGGCTCAAGCTGAGTCAGCCTCTAGGCCTGCTGCTCTTTAGCCTGAAGGAGGAGGCTTGTTTTGATACAATTCAGTTGCATGATGACTAGATAGCTTGGCTCCATTCTCATGGCCTTAGGACCATTCTAGTGAGAGTCAACAAGAATTGAGTGCAAATTCTTCACTACTCTTAGAACACATGAGTCCTACTTAATGAGACTTAAATTTCATCTTCACACAGAATTAAAAAAAAAAACCTAAGAATTTCTGACACCCAATCCAGGGATTTAATGGATAACTATTGAAAAATTACAGAATCTAGTAGGAAAAAATGACTTTCAGAATGAATAGAAATATTATTTCACAGCCTAAGGAAAGACTCCCCTATCCCATTACACTAATATGATAATCTAAAAGAATTCATCCATAAAGGAATGAGTGGTCAACTATGTACAGTGCTTGTATTTAAGTTTCTGGAAACAGAAAGATAAATGAGATATCACAGAGGAAAAAATGCTTCCTTAAAATTATCACAGTTTTCACTAGGAAATCAAGGAATAAAGAGAGGAAAATATAAAGAAGCAAAAAAAAAAAATTAGAAAGACAATCACATCAACTATCCACTTAAAAAAACATTAAAATTAGAGATCATTGGATATGTCAGTTCTTGGTAAATTAAACTTCTTTAATTTCCATGAATCATGGTAATTTTATAGACAAAAAAATCTGCAAACACAAAATTTGTCAAAGGCTTAGGGTATTTTATTTCTCAGAAGTTTATTTTTTACTTATCAAAATTAGTGTAATGTTGTAGACCGCTACAAAACCAAAAATTTAAAGAAAGAAAGTATATGCTGGAAAAATCCTGATCTTCATAAAATCCTGGCAGAGAGAATATAAAATGACCATGAAAATAGAAGGTTACAAACAAAGAAAATGTCAACATTTTTATTCATATTAAAGAATATCTTCTGATAACCACTGGATTAATCTTCTAATTATAATGCAGTTTTTCCCCTAAGAATCCAATTACAGAAAGTAGTAGAAAAAATTCCATTGATACCAATATTGTGAAGGTTCTGCTAATGGAAAAAATATGTAAACATATGACCAAAGTTTTCTTTAAAATATATCTGTAGCAGAAAACCTGACCCACAGAAAAGTGGGAAAGCAAAAAGGACTGAGATCTTCTCTCTGATCACAGGATGAAAACTTCAATACTATTAACAGGTCCTCAAAATTTGAAACTGGAGAGGATATTTGAAATAATTTATTCCATCTTGATGGTTAATTGTGTCTCTGATGGAAAGAGTTGGCAGGACAACAAATCAACCACTTCCTGCCAATTTATTTCCCAGGGTGTGTACTGTATATGTGTGCATTTGTTTGTACCCATGCACAGACACAAAATGCACACAAAGGGCGGTCCAGGCCAAAGAACTCTTTATTATAAGTGGAGGCTTTGGCTCCACTTTCTTAGCCAATCTCTTATCCTGCATCATTTGTTTTTACACTCAGAACAAATGTGTGGTAGATAATATATCATTTTCATCAAAACTGCTTTTTATTATAACCTAAGATCTCAAGGTAAACAAAGTTACCCTCCAAACTTTACCTTGGACACCTTAAGAACAAACATGGAAAGAAAATTTCAGGGGAATTCCCTGGCAGTCCAGTGGTTAGGACTCTGCGCTTTCACTGCCGAGGGCATGGGTTTAATCCCTGGTGGGGGAACTAAGATCCCACAAGCCACGTGAGAACGCTGAAACACAGCCAGTCTGACACACTCCTTATCTTTTCAAAAGACCTTCTCTTGTACGCTGAGATCATTAGTTCTCAAACTTTAAGATCAGCGGGATCACTTGGAGAGTTGTTTAAACACAGAAAGGTAAGTGCCCTTGCCCTCAAATCTCTGCTCCAATAGGTCTGGGGTGGAACTCAAGAAATTGCATTTCTAAGTTCCCAGGTGGTGCTGATGCTGCTGGACCACACCTTAAAACCACTGCGCTTTGATAAGATGCTCATCATCACTAATCACTAGAGAAATGCAAATCAAAACTACAATAAGGTATCACTTCACACTGGTCAGAATGACCATCATTTAAAAGTCTACAAATAACAAATGTTGGAGAGGGTGTGGAGAAAAGGAAACCCTACTACATTGTTGGTGGGAATGTAAGTTGGTGCAGCCACTATGGAAAACAGTATGGAGGTTCCTCAAAAAACTAAAAATAGAATTACCATATGACCCAGCAATCCCACTCCTGGGCATATACCTGACAAAACTGTAATTCAAAAAGATACATGCACCCCTAGGTTCATAGCAGCACTAATCACAATAGCCCAGACATGGAAACAACTTAAGATCCATCAACAGATGAATGGATAAAGATGTGGTACGTACACACAATGGAATATTAGCCTTAAGAAAAGAACAAATAATACTATTTGCAGCAACATGGATGGAACTAGGGATTATCATACTAAGTGAAGTAAGTCAGAAAAAGACAAATGCTATGGTATCATTTATCTTTGGAGTCTAAACTATGACATAAATGAACCTATCTACGCAACAGAAACAGACTCACAGACATAGAGAATGTACTTGTTGTTGCCAAGGGCAGGGGGTGGGGGATGGACTGGGAGTTTGGGGTTAGTAGATGAAAACAATTACATATTGAAAGAATAAACAAGGTCTTACTTTATAGCACAGGGAATTGTATTCAGTATCCTGAGAAAAACCATAATGGAAAAGAATATAAAAAAGAATATACATGTATAACTGAATCGCTTTGCTGTAGAGCAGAAATTAACAGAACATTGTAAATCAACTATACTTCAATTAAAAAAAAATGCTGTTCTATGTCTTCCACTAATGGGGTTGAGGTGGGATAGGGAAAACAGCAGAAAAGACAAGGGCAGTCAAGAAAGAATCAGTCTAAATCTTCTTCCTGAAACAGAAGAATGGAAAGGAAAAGAGAAAAGAGGAGTAAAGTAAAACAATGTAAAAAGCAACCAAACATTCCCTTTCCAACAAACTACACTTTATGAAAATGATATTATTTATCCTTTGTGATTAGCCCAAAGAAGTGAGATGGACTCTCCACTCAAAATTTCATTTGCAAGTTGCATACACACCCAGAGGGTATGAAAAGGTTTGTTACATAACCAGGCTTTCTTGGGAGAGCTCAGCTGACTTCCAAGTTGATCCCAAAATGGCTTGAGAAAAAAAAAATCAAGGAAGGGCTACTGGCTTGGGGTTTTATAGTGGTGAGGAAGTGGGCTGGGATAAATTCACATGTGCAAACTCATATCGTATAGTTTGAACTTCCCACTGATGCCAAAAGAGAGCACACTGAGGCTTTCTTATCAGCTTGCCCAGATATGGTACAGCAGGGAAGGAGAAGTGACAGGCTTGAAACCTGTCAAGAGTTAAACATCAAAACTGGAGTCAGATTCTTTATTACAATTAACTGCTGAAGATTTACTGATAAATGAAATATGTCATGTTTAATTTAATTAAATTTGAATTTGTTTACAAAAGCATTATGGCACTCTATGACCCCTGTAGCCTGAGGCCAATAAATTATTTTTTTATGAATCTAACATTGTGCATTTTAACAAGTGAAATGAGTGCCTTGGTCACTATCAAGAAAGTTTGGGACTTCCTAAAGGAGATAATATATGAGAAATATAGATAAGTGTTATTTTGCTCATAATTAAACATAATTAAAGAGAAATACATATATACATACATATGAGTCTGGAATGAAACGTTTAACCCAATGCCACTTTAAAGTGGACTCTCATCTCATATTCTTGTTTCTAAATGTTTGAAAATTTTGTCTTGGGTTGGTTAATCTGTAACAGATGCTCCGTACAACTCAGCAAATGCAGCACAAAGTAGCACAGCAAAAAGCACACGCTTTTCAGCATGCAGCATCTCAAAGTACATGCTGACCAGCAGGCAGCAAAGCCAGATCAACGAGCCAAGGCAAGAGAAGAAAGACCCATGGTGAAGGTTTATCATCACACAGACACTCTGCTCACAATGTCCATTGTTGTGGCCATCCCATGAACATGGGATGGGTCCCTCCATCCAGTTTGGTTTAGAATGTAGGGATTGATAAAGCCACATGCACAACAAGAAGGTATGAAAAGATTTATTACTCATACACTGAGGCTTTCTGGGCAAAGCAGAGTGTGTTCCCAGGCTGGTACAAAAATGGCTTGAGAGAGAAAGAGTAAGGAGGAGCAACTGGCTTAGAGTTTTATGGTGGTTAGGGGTTGGGGCTGGAATAAGGGTTTCCCACAAGTATGGGTTGAGCTTATGTGGTATAAACGTCCTTATGGTGCCAAAGCAGGAAACAGCTAGGCTTTACTTTGTCCAGATCTGGATGGAGGAAGTGGAAGTTGAATCTTGAAAGTTATTAGCAATCAAATATCAAAAGTGGACACCTTATTTCACTCTTTTCTTGTCTCTTCAATTCTCTTACCATGTTTTATATTATTTTGTTGGGTGGAGCAGGATAAAGGAAACTTCAGCCCGCTCAAATTACTGATTGAAAAAGAAAATAGAAGAATTAGAAAGGAAGAGGAGAGAGGACTTATATTGATTTTGAGTCTTCTTTTTGGAATTTTTTTTGTGGTAAATATTATTTTGCTCATAATTAAACATAATTAAAGAGAATGAGTAACTGTAAGTGATTTTCCCATTGTCACAGTTGTAAAAGAGTAGAAATGGGTTAGAGACAGGCTTTGTGCCTGTGTCTAACCACAGATCACTTTTTCCCCCATTACTCCATGATATCTTTCAGTTCAGATTTGTTTTTTTTTTGTTTTTCTTTTTGTTTTTCCCAATGTGGTTTCTCAAACATATAAAAAAACAAAAGTTACAAAAATCAAATGAAAAACTGAATACAGTTTGCATGTTAGAGCCAATTTTTGTGTGTAGTCTGTCTACGTGTCAAAGTATCCATGTACCTAGCTAGCTAGCTATCCTCCATCTGTATTTTCAAAGAATCTTAAAGGTTAGCATTTTTGGATTCAGTTTTCAAAGGTTAATGGTATTTCACTGGTGCCTTAGGAAAGGAGAAACTGGCATTTCATTAAATAAACTTTTATCACTTGAAAATTATTTGCATATATTCTCATTAGATTTTTTTTCTTGGGGACTGAATAACTTACTTCGTTAGACTGTATAGCTCTTTTAATATTATCACACTAAAATGCATTTTCTGTCACAGTGGAGGAGAAAGGTGGAGGTAAATTTTAGTACTAGTTATTCTACTTTTCTAATTTCTTTGGTAAGGACCCTGGATGTTGTGACTTTAAATACATTATAGGGTTTTTGTAATTATTTCTTATATTCTAGCTATTTAAGTTGTCAAACTAAGACAAATTTGCAAAAATTCTATTTGACTTAGCATAACAAGAGTTATCGGTTTATATTTCTTCAACATCACAATTTCTACTCTTTCTCGTATAACTACAGCTTCAAAAACCAACATCAAATACTCACCTAAACAAGTACACTTATGGCTTAGTGTGTGTTTCAGAAATGGTGAACAGACACTGCAACTGAAAAATCTAAGAACTAAATATGTCTGTCCTTCTCCCTGGCCTTGAATATTATCCTCTTGGTAATATTCAAGAGAATGGGACCCTAGAAGAATACAAATCATGAGCTTAAAAATGTCTCCTTCACTAGTCTCCACAGTATTCATATTCAGACAGAGAGATGGGAGATAACAGAGGCAGCAAAATATCTTTGCTAAGTGCTCAAATTATTCACGTAGTCACTGTAGAGACTGGCAGCAGTTGCATTCTATAATTTTAGTTGCTAGTTATAACATCTTTATTCATTCAACAAATATTCATGAAAATTGTATCTAGAATAACTTGAAGTTTAGAAATGAAATAAAAGATAGTTCTCAGGGTCTTCCACTTCAGATGGTAAGGTGAAAAGTATAATGTAGTATGGTAATTCTAAAATGTATCAAAAGCATTGTGAATTAAATGTGTGGAGTGGGAACAATGAAATGCTTCTTAGAAGGGGGAAGAATTTTTATTAGTTATGAAAGATGAGTAGGAGTCCGTTATTTAAGGAAGTGTTTAAGTAGAGGGAAGAACGGAATGTGTATTTGCAAAGGTGTTAGAGTGAAAGAGAATATTCCACATTTGATGAACCTCTGGTAGTTTGACTTTCATAGGCACCTTAGCTCTGGGAAGGGAATGGGTTGGAAATGAGACTGAAGAGATAGGCATGGTAAAATTATAAAGAGCTGTAAATATGATTCTAAGGAATTTGAACTGTATCTTATATTTACGGTGAACTTAATGACTGACATTTAATAGGAGAATGTGTCCAATGCCATGTATTATTCAAATTCAGTCTGAAAGCAGAGTGGAATATAAGAGAAACATTAGATCTTTGTGGAAACAGAAAGGCCAATTAAAAGGCAAAAGATATCACATAGATAAAAAAAAATTTGAAGGGCCTGAGATATGGCAGTAGCTGAGAGAATCTGGCCAAGGGAGTAGACTTAGGAGATAATAAGGACATAGAGTTACCATAATTTAGCAATGAATTAGATTTGGAAGAAGCAGAGGTTGAAATAAAAGGAGTCTGTTATTTGTCAAGGTTTGTGGTTAACTCTATGATAGTGTATTTCACTGTAATGGAAAATATTGAAAAAAAGGAAGCATAAGAGCAAAGTTGAGAAGTATTGTTTTGTAAATGGTGAGTTGAGAGTGGCTTAGGATATCCAAACAGAAGTGCTCCAGGTGCAGTTGGATATGCAGGGCATCTGACTGTGCTCAGACTCAAGTAGAGCTGGAACAGTTTCCTTGATGTATCCAGGGGAAGTGATGAGCACATTCTATATGATTGAGTTGGACTAAGTTCTTCTTCCCACTATTTAGGAATTTCTATCCCTTGTTTGCATAAAAGAAGAGGGCTTCCATTCCTAGAAAGGACTTGGAAACCCAACTTCTGCCTTGTGTTCCAAGTTAGTAAACCAGGACAGATGAGTCCAAGAACAGGGCTGAGCAATGAGATTCCTGCAAAACATTTCCTCATTTGGAGGTGATGGACTAGTTGGGTGAACTAGTATACAACGGATAAAGATAAAAAGACAACATTGGTTGTAGCCTGTCATATCACTGATATGAATCATGAACTTATACGTGGCACATGAATCAATACATGGAATAAATTAAACTATACATAGAATAAAATTGCACAGATCTACACACACACACATATACACAAAAACATGAATGCAGATTTTTAAATGTTTAAAACTGTATTTCGGTCTAAAGCCTTGTTAATGGTAATGTTCTAATGTTAATTTCTTGATTTTGATGTTGTACTACATCTGTATGAAGTGTCGCCATTGGGAGAAACTGGATGAAGGATATATGAGAATCTTTAAACTATTTTTGTAACTTTCTTTAACTCTGCAATTATTTCAAAGAATAAAACCAGCATGAGCTAATTTTGCTGTCTGCTGAACAAAAGAGGTTATCCTTATTTCAGATATATGAGTTTTGAGATGGTCATTATTTACGCCATTTCCAGTCACATTTGAATAAGTTAAGAGGGAAGCAATCTACCTAATAATAAGGCTGCTTTAATTTCTTTATATAATCTTGGTACATCTGTTGTATAAACTTAAGAAAGTCGCTTAATCTTTCTGTTCCTTATTCCCCATAAGTAATGGAAATAATGGTTGCTAATGGTTGTAAAGAGGACAAAATGAGTTAGCATAACAAAACACTTGGACCATGTTTCTAGAAGGTATTATCTTTATGATCAGTGTTTGCTAGTTGTTTCTAGCAAAATACCTTTCACATATTAAAAGAATATTTCCAATTACATTTACGGCAACTATTTTTTAAAATCGTATCATGTAACTGCTTACTTCAGTATGCAGTACTAAGCAAAAATGTTTTAGTTACTTTTGTTGACATTAAAGCTCTTAATGTTTCTAAATTAATAGACATTCTTAGAATCACAGATCTCAAGGGTCCATCACAAAGAGCAATTTAATGAAGACAGTGTACTGCAGCAATACCTTAAGTATTTATTAGACAGTGATTCATCTATGTTTTGTGAAGGAGGTCTAATTTACCAAGAAGACATTGACCTTGCAGGAAGGTATAGAATTTGACCAAATCACACTGTTTTGTTTTTGTTTTTTTTGCGGTACGCGGGCCTCTCACTGCCGCGGCCTCTCCAGTTGCGGAGAACAGGCTCCGGACGCGCAGGCTCAGCGGCCATGGCTCACGGGCCCAGAAGCTCTGCGGCATGTGGGATCTTCCCAGACCAGGGCACGAACCCGTGTCCCCTGAATCGGCAGGTGGACTCTCAACCACTGCGCCACCAGGGAAGCCCAACTCACACTGTTTTTAATTGATTCATCTTTTCCTAAAGTATACACATGGTAAAATAATATTTGATTTATGATATTATTAACCAGTCAATAAGTAAAAGGATGAAAAATATAGTTAACAAAGAGGAGGAGGAGGAGGAAGTGGGAGTGGATATAGAAGTGGAAGAGGAAGGGGAAAGGTGGAGGAAGGAGAAAAAAGAAGGATGGCTTTCATGATTGACTTACCAGAAGGAAATGTGTTCTAAAGCACAACTGGCCAACCTGACCAGCATTCATAAAACATAATAAAAAAAAATTGTGAAATTTCTTTTGAAAATATTTGTAATTCAAAATTAAGCAGACACATGATTTTATTACTTATTAATTCTATATAATCATTTCTATATTGATAATTTTAGTAAAAAGGAAAGTCCTTACCCCGTTCACACTTTTTAAATTTCTACACATTACATTCTCAAGTGGACTGGAAGAGTGACCTTTCATCATCTATAATTTTTCTCCCTACTATACTTTTGGTATCTCCTGAAAAAATTTCAGTCATTAATTATGTGTTTAGTTTCCAACAATTCTTTACATCAGTGCCATACTGTCTTGATTATCGTGATAATAACTCTTGAAATCAGGTAATGCTCTTGCCACATTTTCCTTAGTCTTCTCATTGTATTAACTATTATAAATTTGATGCATTTCCATATGAATTTTAAAATCACTTTCACAGTTTCTATATTTAAAAAAGTCTGCTGCAGTTTTATCTGGATTGCATTGAATCTATAGATCAATTTGGAGAAAATTAACATCTTAACTGTATATGTCTTCCAACCCATTTAGGTGTTTTTCTCCATTTATTAAGATCTACTTTAATTTCTATGTAATCCTTCTTAGTTTTTAGTGCACAGGTCTTACATATCTTCTCAGATTTACCCTAATTATTTCATGTTTGATGCTATTGTAAATGATATTTAAATTTTTTTCAATTTATAGCTGTTCGTTTTTCATATAGAAATACAGTCATTAAACCCTGCATCCATTAGCAATTACCCTCACTTCCCCACTAACCTACTACTCTCTTTTCTCTATGTGTTTGCCTTCTTGACATTTCATATGAATAGATTCATAAAACTTGTGACCTTTTGTCTGTGGCTTCTTTCACTTAGCATGATGTCTTTCAAGGTTCACGCAAGTGGTCCTGTATCAACACCTATTCATTTTTATGGCTGAATGATAGTCTATTATTTGGACATATCAAATTTTGTTTATACATTCATCCACTGATGAAGATTTTGATTGTTTTCACTTTGGGCTGCTATGAAAATACTTCTATAAATATTCATTTATGAATTTTCATGTGAACATGTCTTTAATTCTCTTGGATATATAATTAGGAGAGAAATTGCTAAGTCATATAATAACTCTTCATTGAGGAACTGCTGAACTGTTTTCCAAAGTGGCTGCATCATTTTACATTCTGACCAGCAATGTATGAGGGTTTCATTTTATCCACAATCTCACTAACACTTGTCATCGTCACTTTTTGATTATAGCCACATTACTGGGTATGAAGTAGTATATCATTGTAGTTTTTATTTACATTTCCCTAATGAATAACACTCTTGAGCATCTTTTCATGAGCTTACTTGCCATTTGCATATTTTCTTTGGAGAAGTATCTATTCAAATCCTTTGCTCATTAATTATATTTCTTTGTCTTTTTAACGTTGAGTTATCACAGTTGTTTATATATTTTGGATACTAAGCCTTTATGAGATATATGATTTGAAAATATTTTCTCCAATTCTCTGGACTTTCTTTTCACTTTCTTGATACTAACCTTTGAGGCACATACATTTTTAATTTTGATGAAGTAGAATTTATCTATTTCTTTTGGATGTGTGTACTTTAGGTGTCATGTCTAAGAAACCACTGCCTAATTCAAGTTCACAAAAATTTACATCTATATTTTCCTTAAAAAGTTTTATAGTTTTAGCTTTTACATCTAGGTCTTTAAGGGCATTTTGAGCTAATTTTTGCATATGGTGTGAGGTAAATTTTCAACTTCATTATTTTGCACATAGATATCTAGTGGTCCCAGCACCATTCCTTGAAAAAAATATTCTTTCCCCATTGAAATGGTCTTGGCACTCTTATCAAAAATCAATTGATGATAAATATAATAACTTATTCCTGGACTTTCCATATGATTCTATTGATCTGTATATCTATCATTGAGTCACTACCACACTGTCTTGACTAGTGCAGCTTTGTAGTAAGTTTTGAAATTGGAAAGTATGAGTCTTACAATTTTGTTCTTTATTTTCAAGATTGTTTTGGCTGTTCTGGGTCCCTTGCATTTCCATATGAATTTTAAAATCAGTTTGTCAGTTTCTACAAAAACAACAACAAAAACTTAGATGGAATTTTGATAGAAACTGGGTGGAATCTATAGAACTTAGGAAATACTGCTGTATCTTAACAATATTAATTTTTCCCATCTGTGAACACGTGATTTCTTTCTATTTATTTAGGTCTTCTTTAATTACTTTTATTGACATTTTGTAGTTTTTACTGTACAAGTCTTGAATCTTTCTTGCTAAATATATTCCTAAACATTTAATTCCTTTTTGATGCTGTTGTAAGTGGAACTGATTTCTTAATTTTACTTTTAGATTATTCATTGCCAGTGTATAGAGATACAGTTGATTTTTGTATATTGATTTTGTGTCCTGCAACCTTACTGAATTTGTTTGTAAGCTCTAATGATTTAGATGTGCATGTGTGTGTACACGTTCCTCAGGATTCTATATAGGCAAGTTCATGTCATCTGCAAATAGAGACAGTTTTACTTCTTCCTTTCCTATTTGGATGTCTTTTATTTCTTTTTATAGCCTAGTTGCCTTAGCTAGGACTTCCAGTACAAAGTTGTATAGAAGTGGTTAGAGAAGTTATCTTTGATTTGCTTTTGATCTTAGAAGAAAAGTTTTCATTCTTTTACCATTCAATGTGTTGTCAGTTGTGGGTATTTTGTAGATGTCCTTTTTCAGATCGAGAAGGTGCCTTATCCCTAGCGTGTTATCATGAAAGTGTGTTGGATTTTGCCAAGTGCTGTTTCTGCATCTACTGAGATGATCCACAGGTTGTCCTTTACTCTGTTGATATGCTGTATTAGCAATACATTGATTTTCATGTGATTTTCATTAGTCTTGTATCCTACAACATTGCTAGATACACTTGTTAGTCCTAGTAACTATTTCTTTAGACTTTCTATAAAAAGGTTTAGTCATCTGTGAATAAAGGAAGTTATACTTCATCTCTTCAATCTAGAATTTTTAAAAAATTCATTTGACTTGCTTTATTGCATGGCTGTCAACACTATTGCATTGTGTTGACAGTGGATATCTTTGCCTTATTCATGCATTAGGAAGAAGCATTCAATCTGTAAGCATTAAGCATGATGTAAGTTATAGGTATAGATGCTCTTTATCAAGTTGAATGAATTACTTCTACTTACAGTTTGCAGAGAGGATTTTTTTAAAATCAGAATGAACGTTGAATTGTGTCAGATAATAGGTTCTATATCCATGAAGATGATCATATGATCTTTATTTTTAATTTGTTAATATGATGAATTATATTGATTGATCTTCAAATATTTACATTCCTGAGGTAAACCCTACTAAATAATGATGTGTTACCATTTTTATTTTATGTTGGATTTGATTTGTTAAATTTTTGTTGAAAAATTTTACACTTATACACATGATAGATACTCATCTATAGTTTACTTTTCTTGTAATGTCTTTATTTGGTTTTGGTATCAAGATAATGCTGACTCCATAGAATAAGCTGTGAAAAAGTAGTCCTCCCTTTTCAATTTTCTGGGAGAACTTATGTAACACTTTGTATTATTTCTCCCTTAAGATTTGTTTGAATTCACCAATAAAGCCATGTGGTCTGGCGGTTTCATTACAGAAAACTTTTTAACTATAAATTCAGTTTTAAAAAAAAGATCAATATAGAACTATTGAGGTTATCTTGGTTTTTCTTTAGAGAGTTTCAGTTCATCTCTTTCAAGGAATTTGTCCATTTACCCTAAGTTGTTAAATTTATTGGCTAAATTTGCTTTATTCCATTATTATATGTAGAATGTCTATGGATGCCAGACTTCTGATTCCTTATACTGGAAGTTTGTGCCTTCTTTCTTCTTTCCTAATCAGTCTGGCTAGAGATTATTCAATTTTACTAATCTTCTCAAAAAATGAGTTTTTGGTTTCAATGATTTTCTCTATTTTTTCTGTTTTATTGATTTCCACTCTGATATTTATCATTTCTATGCTTTTGCTTATGTTGGATTCAATGAGCTCTCCTTTTCCTAGTTTTTTTGTTTATTTTTTTGTTTGTATTTTGGGTTTTGTTTTTGAAGCTGACATCATTGATTTCAGAACTTTCTTCCTTTGAACAAATGATTTCATTTTCACTCAGTTCAAATTATTTTCTAATTTCCCTTTTTACATCTTACTTGATCTATGGGTTATTTATAAGTGTGGTATTTGGTTTTCATAAATGTGGAGATTTTTCAGATAGTTTTTTGTTATTTTTAATTTAATTTCTTTATTATTAGAGAACATACTTTGTACTACTTAAGTCTTTTTAAAAGACTTGTTTATTATTTAGTGCATTTGTTAAAATCACTGGCTTTGAGCAATTATTTTGTGATTTTCTTTCATGAAGTTTTCTTCATATTTTTTAATGTTGAGCCATTATTTCTTCAAGTAATCTTCCTCCACCTCACCTGAGTCTCTGCAGAATAACCTGTCCCACATTTCACTGATGCTGTGTTCAGTTTGTCTTTTTAGTAGGTGTGTTTCATTTTGAATAGTTTTTACTGTTATGTATTCAAATTCACTAAAATTTTATTTTGCTATATATAATCCTCCTTTAATTCCATCCACAGCATTTTCACCTTAAATATTGAAATTTACATCTGCAGAGGATTAATTTTAAAAAAATTAATAGGCTTTAATTTAGAGCAGTTTTAGGTTCACAGAAAAATTGAGAGGACAGTACAGAGTCCTCATATACTTCTCCTCCACACCCAACATTGTCTCCTTCACCATCGAATTCCATATCACTGTGGGACATCTGTTACAACTGATGAACCAACATTGACACACCATTACCTACCAAAGCCCATAGTTTACATTCAAGCTAACACAGTGTTGTCCATTCTGTGGGTTTGGACAAATGTAGAATGACACGTAGCCACCATTGTAGAACTATATAGAATAGTTTCACTGTCCTAAAAATCCTCTGTTCTCTGCCTATTTATCCCTCTCTCCCCCTACACCTCTGACAGTCATTTGAAAGAAAATAAAATTTTCTTTTCTGAAAAATTCTTCAGATTATCATATTCAGCAAGAAAACTCAGATCTTATCAGTTCGCAATAGTAATTCTATATGTGTACTACTACTTTCTGAAAATACAGCTTTGGAGATAGCAACACACCCCTGTAGCTAGCATAATATAAGACATATACTTATTTTCTGCAATAAATATCCCTTTAAAAAACAGAACATTGAAGCTATTCACTATGTGTCAGTTTAAATATGACTGAAAAACTGGAAGTATCATTAGTACAAATGAATATGAAATAAATTGAAAAAATCACAACCATTACAGTTGATTTGTTACAAAGTACTATCAGTGTGACATTAGGAACTAAGATGAACTAACATAATTGATGACAGTCAGCATTTATACATACTTATGTAATGATGTTTACGTGACTGTTTATGCAGCTCAATAGCATGCTATTAAAAACTTCAGAAGGGGATTTCCCATGGAGTCATATGTAAAATCTACAGCCTCTGGGTGCTAAATTCTTTCTAAAGCATTCCTATATTGACTATATTTCATTTTAAAGTGATTAATTAACTCTAAGATTCTCCTGAATCAGTTAGTCTTTCTCACTTTCTATTTCATATCTTTTCAAATATTGCTAATTCTCACTAAAATTTTCTTACTTCCCCTTTAGTCTAGAGAATTCAGTTATCACTTTTACCAGAGAATCTTGCCTCTTCTGGTCCCAAACCCCACACCAGTTTATCAACGATGCTTCTCCTGTATGTCTCCATAGCCCCTTGGGCATATCCCACTCATAACACTTAATACACTAAATTGTGCTCACTTGTTCATGTATCTGTTTCTCTTACTAGAGCAGGAGCTTTAAGAGATCAAGGACGATTACACCTTTCTAATATATGCCTTCTGGAATATTCCCTTTGATACACACAGCTTCCCTATTTTTAGGTAATTGTTATCAGTCAAAGTGTAGTCGTCAAATACTTTGAATATAATATATACACTAGATGTGACTAAGTATGTGTATGTGTGTATGTGTGTGTGTATACTGAGTGTAGGCGAGACTGTAATAATAAATCTCAAAAATCTCCCCAAAGCTCATGCAACTCAATAACAAGAAAATACATAATAATAAACAAACAAATTGAAAAATGGGCAGAAAACCTAAATAGACATTTCTCCAAAGAAGACATACAGATGGTCAACAGGCACATGAAGAGATGCTCAACATCCCTAATTATCAGAGAAATGCAAATCAAAACTACAATGAGGTATCACCTCACACCAGTCAGAATGGCCATCATCAAAAAAATCTACAAACAGGAAATGCTGGAGAGGGTGTGGAGAAAAGGGAATCCTCCTACACTGTTGGAGGGAACGTAAATTGGTGCAGGCACTGTGAAGAACAGTATGGAGGTTCCTCAAAAAATTAAAAATAGAGTTACCACATGAAACAGCAATCCCAATCCTGGGCATATACCTGGAGAAAACTCTAATTTGAAAAGATACACGTGCCCTGATGTTCACAGCAGCACTATTACAATACCTAAGACATAGAAGCAACTTAAATATTGATCTACAGATGAACTGATAAAGAAGATGTGTTATTTATATATATATATAATGGAATATTACTCAGCCATAAAAAGAATGAAATAATGCCATTTGCAGCAACATGGATGGACCAATAGATTATCATACTAAGTAAATCAGACACAGAAGGACAAATATAACATGATACAATTTTTATGTGGAATCTAAAAAAAATGATACAAATGAACTTATTTACAAAACAGAAACAGACTCACAGACATAGAAAACAAACTTATGGTAACAAAAGTGAAAGGGAGGGAGGAGGGATAAATTAGGAGTTTGGGATTAGCAGATACAAACCACTATATATAAAACAGATAAACAACAAGGTCCTACTGTATAGCACAGGGAAGTATATTTAATACCTTGTAATTAACCTATAGTGGAAAAGAAAAAAACTCCTCCAAAATATTTAAGGTAAAATGCCAATTTAATTGACCCATGCAAAACCACAAACTGTATAAAAAATGCAAATATATAGAAAATCTTACATCAACACAGAACCAAAAGTAAGCATGTAATCATCATCCCATAACTGTTAAGAAAAATTTAACTTGTGTTGCAAAATTTACCACATTAAGAAAGATATCAAAGTCCAGTTCAAAACTTGAGAAATGCATGCCACATAGCTGAGGGAATCTGAGTAGGTACTTAAATTTTGTGCCCATTAAAAGAATATTTATAGCTGCATTATATACAACAGCCTTAAATTAGAACAATCCATATGACAACCAGCAGTATGATGGATAAAAAGTATTTAAATAATGGAATGAATTAAATTATTGCTACACATAATGACATGAGTCATTTCAAAAAATACTGTTGAATAAAAGAAGTCATGAACACAAAAATGTGTAAATAATTTCATTTACATTTGTGAAAGCTGATTTCCTAACTTAGATGGGTTTTCTTTTTTTTTTGGAAATTAGATAAGAAAATTTCTTTGCAAATGTGGTCTCCATTATGTTGCAGAGTTGAAAATTTCTGGTACAGGAGGTAGAAAACAGCCAAAGACAAATGTCACTTACTTGAAAACTTTACTTAGTTGTGCTCAAAGTATTCCCCCAAATGCAGTCAATCTTAAGCAGGACAGCATTCTTATACTATCCTATATCTTATACTGTTTTGACCATTTACTGTTTTGACATTATTTTTATTAAAAAATACTTTTTTGAAGGAAAGTATTTTTTTCCTAAAAGTAATTTCTACTCTATGTATTTCTTAATCTAAATACAAATGTTTGACAATTAATTCAACATATTTTTGATATGTAGACTTCTTTGGATCCATGTTATTCCTATAAATGAAATCATGAACCATTTTATATTACCACATAGCAAGCTTTTGTTTTACTGTTTAACATTTTAGAAATTTGTTTATAACTTCATTTTATGGTTAATTAAGAATATGAGGTGTACATAACATATAAAGATAGGCAATTTATTATTAATACCCTGTCATATTTTACAACTTCCATAACGAGTTATAATAAATAATTGCCTGTTACGTCAGGGATACCAAAAAAAGTTATCAATTTATTTCTCTGAACATACACAATAATATGACACTAAGTGGTCTCATTGGCCTTTGTTTTAGTAATAATGTTTCTGAAACAGTTTTAGAAGAGCTTAAAACTATGCATGTTTTACAATAACAATGCCTTATGAAAAAGTAATTCTTATTAGGTATACTCTTAAAGTTCTTGCTCTGCTTGGTGATTCTGCTATGGCTATTCACTTAAGATGTTTCCTGAGCTCTTTATTATGTTTTCTTATGACATAAAAATCAAAATAAAAATACATGTTGCTATAATAGCGTATGGCAAGACATTTTTCCCAGGCAGTTTGAACCATTTCTAAATGCCATTATGTGGTTAAGCAGTGAGGCACAACAAGTTATACTACATTGTGAAGTTCTATAATAGGTGTGGAAATTGCTTCTCAGCATCACACCCAGGCATATCTTTGAGATTTTACATGACAATCTCACAGGGTTATAAAAAAAAATAAATGAAGTCATTAAAAAACATTTTTCTTAGGTAAATTTTAAAGCTTTCAATCACTCCGTGTGCAGTCATTAAAGTCTAATGCCTTTTCCTGGGAAAAATATTTCATATAGATTTTTTAGCTTCCTTTACTGGTAACTCAAAATTTGACTTATTTAAATTTTGTCCCTATCTTGAAAAATAATGGACGCTATTACCTTCAACTCAATTTCCGAAGTGACAGTTTATCAATCACAGTGATAAGTGCTAGGGCTTCTTCATAACTTATTTGACTCCCTGACTTTTCCATCTTTCCTCAACCCTCAGACTGCCTCGAATACTTTGTGGAATCTTCTATCTCAGATGAGAGTGAGAATGCCCTCCCCAGGGAGTGACTGGAGGTTTAGGAAACAGAGGAGTATTCTTGTGGTAAGAGAGGCCAAGGGTATGCAAAATTGAGGACTTTAGTCCCTCTGTTCAGTTATTGTATGTAAGAGCACCAGAATCAAATATTTTAATTTACTCTTTGGTTACACAAAGTAACTCATAAGGTTATTGCTTATTTATGAAATGGCAAGAAGCTATGTCCACATTCATAAAGTTTTTCTAAATCAACTAGAAGTTAGAGCAACAAAAGCTCTTGGATTGATTCCAGGAGTCCTCGCAGATACCAAAACCCTCAGATGCTCAAATCCCTTGTCTAAAATGGCATAGTGCAGTGAATAAAGTGGGCTCTCCATATCGCAGATGCCAAACTCGCAGACAGGGAGGGCTAACTGTATTTGTTCCTGGAGAAACGGACCTTGAGGCAAGTGTATTCAAGGGCAGAGAGATTATTTAAAAGGGCAAAGGGCAATGCTAGGAGAGATTTGAAACAGACAAGGAAGTTCAGCCAACAAAGTGTGTGCTATCAAGCCAGTACCACAGTAGTCAAATGGAGCTTAACTCCATGGTGAAACTCTTGGAAACAATCTAAAACACACACGTTAGAATTATCCTGAACCAAAGTAAGGGAGCTAGAGGTTAATATAGCAACTCTAGAGAGCACTGGGTGATGGTACTGGAGTGAGAAAATGGGTATTAATTCCACAGCACTTCCAGACTCCCAAGAGCATGTGAGCTGAGTGACCTTCCATAATTGGAGAAACAAAGCACTAAGGCACAAAGACACAGACAGTAGCAGTTGAAAGTTCAGTGGAGCATAAGGCAAAGTCCAAGGAGTGTGAATGGGCATCTCCTGTATCTATTAAATCCACAAAACATTGCAATATTTCTGCTAACTACATTATATTTCCAGGTTTTCTATTACTTACAATTGGACAATCATGTTCTCTACAGTTTCACTAAGAAACTGAAAATGTTTATCAGTAAAGATTAGAAGACAGAACATAAATCTTCATGTAAAAGGAATAGATATACTTATAGCCCTCTTTGTTCACTGTTGGTTATCATCTATGCATTCTCCAGTGCATCCTTTCATGACTTCCTACAAATTATGGGGCCCACTTCCATTTAAATGATGAGGACCCTTAAATTCAACCACATCCTGGATATCGCTCTTGACCTGGAAGCATTTGTCCAACTATTTTTTGTAGGTCTCATTTTAAGTAATAATGTTCTAATAAATTAGCTAGCATTGATCAGGTATGTACTTTGTGCTAAGTATTATATTACGCAATAAGCTTTGCTATGGATTATCTTAATCTTCAAAGCAATGTTAGAAGCAGATACTGTTTCTATTAGAATTTAAAACATGGGGAAATAGGCTTTGAGAGTTTAATTAGCTTTGACATTAGCTAGTGGGTGGTAGATTATGAATTTGAATCAATATTCTGATTCTGAAGCCCCTGTATCAAAGTTTAACTAGGGAAATAGAACCAGTAGGTGATATATAAGAGATTTATTGTTTGTGCAATTATAAGGGCTAGCTGGACAAGTACGAAATTTGTCAGGCAGGCTGTCCAGAAGCAGGCTATAATTCTTGGGCATGAGCTGAAGCTGTTGTCCACAGGTGGAATTTAACTTCAGAAAAACTTCAACTTTTTTCATAAGGCATTGCTCCTGATTATATCAGACCCATACAGATTTTGTTCAATAATCTCCCTTATTTAAAGTCAACTGATTATGGAGCTCCCTCTGGCAAGAGCACCAGAATCACAACTAACTACTGAACAATCACTGACAGGAAGACACTGGAACACACCAAAAAAATATTCCACATCCAAAGACAAAGCACAAGCTGCAATGAGATTGACTTGAACAGGACTGGGGGAAACAGAGTCTCCACTCTTGCAGGGCACACACAAAGTAGTGTGCACATCAGGACACAGGGGAAGAAGCAGTGATCCCGTAGGAGAATGAACCAGACCTACTTGCTAGCATTGGAGGGTCTCCTTCAGAGGCAGGGGATGGCTGTGACACACCGCCAGGAAAATGACACTGGCAGCAGCAGTTTTGGGAAGTTTCTATTGGTGTGAGCCCTCCCACAGTCCACCATCAGCCCCACCAAAGAGCCTGTAGACTCCAGTGCTGGGTTGCCTCAGGCCAATCAACCAACAGGGAGGGAACTCAGTCCCACCCATCACCAGGCATCAGATTAAAGTTTCACTGAGCTCAGTGCAGCAGAGCAACACCCAGCTATACCCACCACCAGTCCCTCCCATCAGGAAGCTTGCACAAGCCTCTCAGATAGGCTCATAAACCAGAGGGCAGACAGCAAAAGCAAGAAGAGCTACAATCCTGCAGCCTGTGGATCGAAAAACACATTCACGGAAAGGTACACAAAATGAAAAGGCAGAGGTCTATGAACCAGATTAAGGAAAAAGATAAAACTCCAGAAAAACAACTAAATGAAGTGGAGATAGGCAACCTTCCAGAAAAAGAATTCAGAATAATGATAGTGAAGATGATCCAGGACTTCAGAAAAAGTATGAAGGCAAAGATCGAGAACATGCAAGAAATGATTAACAAAGACATAGAAGAATTAAAGAAAAAACACCTAGAACAATTAAAGAGCAAACAAACAGAGAGGAACAATACAATAACTAAAATGAAAAATACCCTTGAAGGAATCAATAACAGAATAACTGAGGCAGAAGAACGGATAAGTGACCTGGAAGACAGAATGGTGGAATTCACTGTGGTGGAACAGAATAAAGAAAAAAGAATGAAAATAAATGAAGACAGCCTAAGAGACTTCTGGGACAACAATAAACACACCATCATTCTCATTATAGGGGTCCCAGAGGAGAAGAGAGAGAGAAAGGACCCCAGAAAATATTTGAAGAGATTATAGGTGAAAACTTCCCTAACATGGGAAGGGAAATAGCCACCCAAGTCCAGGAAGTGCAGAGAGTCCCAGTCAGGATAAAACCAAGCAGAAACATGCCAAGACAAATGGTAATCAAATGGACAAAAATTAAAGACAAAGAAAAGTTATTGAAAGCAAGAAGGGAAAAATGACAAACAACATACAAGGGAACTCCCATAAGGTTAAAAGATGATTTCTCAGTACAAAGTCTACAAACCAGAAGGGAGTGGCACAATATATTTAAAGTGATGAAAGGGAAGAAGCTACAGCCAAGATTACTCTACCTGGCAAAGATCACATTCAGATTCGACGGAGAAATCAAGTTTTACAGACAAGCAAAAACTAAGAGAATTCAGCACAAGCAAACCAGCTCTACAACAAATGCTAAAGTAACTTCTCTAAATGAGAAACAAAAGAGAAGAAAAGGATCTACAAAAAACAAACTCAAAACAATTAAGAAAACTGTAATAGGAACATACATATCAATAAATACCTTAAATGTGAATGGATTAAATGCTCCAACCAAAAGACACAGACTTACTGAATAGATAACAAAAACAAGACCCATATATATGCTGTCTACAAGAAACACACTTCAGACCTAGGGACACATACAGACTGAAAGTGAGCGGATGGAAAAAGATATTCCATGCAAATGGAAATCAAAAGAAAGCAGGAGTAGCAATATTCATATCAGATAAAATAGATTTTAAAATAAAGCATGTTACAAGAGATAAGGAAGGAAACTACACTAACGATCAAGGGATCAATCCACAAATAAGATATAACAATTATAATTATATATGCACCAAACATAGGAACACCTCAATACATAAGGCAAATGCTAACAGCTATAAAATAAGAAATCAATAGTAACATAATAACAGTGGAGGACTTTAACACATCACTTACACCTATGGACAGATCATCCAGAAAGAAAATTAGTAAGAAAACACAAGCTTTAAATGACACAATACACCAGATAGATTTAACTGATACTTATAGGACATTCCATACAAAAACAGCAGATTACACTTTCTTCTGAAGTGCACACAGCACATTCTCCAGGATAGATCACATCCTAGGTCACAAATCAAACCTCAGTAAATTTAAGAAAATTGAAATCATATCAAGAATCTTTCCCAACCACAACGCTATGAGATTAGAAAACAATTACAGTTAAAAAAACGTAAAAAACACAAACACATGGAGGCTAAACAATATGTTACTAAATAACCAAGAGGTCATTGAAGAAATCAAAGAGGTAATCAAAAAATACCTAGAGACAAATGACAACGAAAACATGGTGATCCAAAACCTATGGGATGCAGCAACAGCAGTTCTAAGAGAGAAGTTTATAGCAATACAATCCTACCTTAAGAAACAAGAAAATTTCAAATAAACAATCTAACCTTACACCTAAAGGAACTAGAGAAAGAAGAATAAACAAAACCCAAAGTTAGTAGAAGGAAAGAGATTATAAAGATCAGAGCAGAAATAAGTGAAATAGCAACAAAGAAAACAAAAGTAAAGTTCAATAAAACTAAAAGCTGGTTCTTTGAGAAGATAAACAGAATTGATAAACCATTAGCCAGACTCATCAAGAAAAAGAGGAAGAGGACTCAAATCAATAAAATTAGAAATGAAAAAAGAGAAGTTACAACGGACACCACAGAAATATAAAGCATCATCAGAGACTACTACAAGCAAGCCTATGCCAATAAAATGGACAACCTGGAAGAAATGGACAAATTTTTAGAAAGGTGTAACCTTCCAACACTGAACCAGGAAGAAATAGAAAATATAAACAGAACAATCACAAGTAATGAAATTGAAACTGTGATTAAAAATCTTCCAACAAACAAAAGTCCAGGACCAGATGACTTCACAGGTGAATTCTATCAATCATTTAGAGAAGAGCTAACATTCATCCTTCTCAAACTCTTCCAAAAAATTGCAGAGGAAGGAACACTCCCTAACTCATTCTATAAGGCCACCATCATCCTGATACCAAAACCAGACAGAGATACTACAAACAGAGAAATTTACAGACCAATATCACTGATGAACATACATGAAAAAAGTCCTCAAACAAATAATAGCAAAAAATCCAACAATACACTAAAAGGAACATAACACCATGATCAAGTGGGATTTATCCCAGGGATGCAAGGATTCTTCAATATATGCAAATCAATCAATGTGATATACCATATCAACAAACTGAAGAATAAAAAGCATATGATCATCTCAATAGATGCAGAAAAAGCTTTTGACAAAATTCAACACCCATTTATGATAAAAAAAAATCTCCAGAAAGTAGGCATAGAGGGAATTTACCTCAGCATAATAAATCCCATATATGAAATACCCACAGCCAACATTGTTCTCAATGGTGAAAAACTGAAACCATTTCCACTAAGATCAGGAACAAGACAAGGTTGCCCACTCTCACCACTAATATTCTACATAGTTTTGGAAGTCCTAGCCACAGCAATCAGAGAAGAAAAAGAAATAAAAGGAATACAAATTGGAAAAGAATACGTAAAACTGTCACTGTTTACAGATGACATGATACTATACATAGAGAATCCTAAAGATGCTACCAGAAAACTACTAGAGCTAATCAATGAATTTGGTAAAGTTGCAGAATACAAAATTAATGCACAGAAATCTCTTGCATTCCTGTATACTAACAATGAAAGATCAGAAAGAGAAATTAAGGAAACAATTCCATTCACCACTGCAACAAAAAGAACAAAATATCTAGGAATTAAACCTACCTAAAGAGGTAAAAGACCTGTACTTAGAAAACTATAAGACACCGATGAAAGAAATCAAAGATGACACAAACAGATGGATAGATATACCATGTTCTTGGATTGGAAGAATCAATATTGTGAAAATGACTATACTACCCAAAGCAATCTACAGTTTCAATGCAATCCCTATCAAATTACCAAAGGCTTTTTTTACAGAAGTAGAAAAAAACCCTTAAAATTTGTATGGAGACACAAAAGATCCCAAATAGCCAAAGCAATCTTGTGGGAAAAAAATGGAGCTGGAGGAATCAGACTCTGTGATTTCAAACTATACTACAAAGCTACAGTAATCAAGACAATATGGTACTGGCACAAAAACAGAAATATAGATCAATGGAACAGGATAGAAAGCCCAGAGATAAACCACCCACATATGGTCACCTTATCTTTGATAAAGGAGTCAAGGATATACAATGGAGAAAAGACAGCTTCTTCAATAAGTGGTGCTGGGAAAACTGGACAGCTACATATAAAAGAACGGAATTAGAGCACTCCCAACCACCATACACAAAAATAAACTCAAAATGGATTAAAGACCTAAATGTAAGCTCAGACACTATAAAACTCTTAGAGAAAATCATAGGAAGAACACTCTTTGACATAAACCACCGCAAGATTTTTTTTTGACCCACCTCCTAGAGTAATGGATATAAAAACAAAAATAAACAAATGGGACCTAATGAAACTTGAAAGCTTTTGCACAGCAAAGGAAACTATAAACAAGATGAAAAGACAAGCTTCAGAATGGGAGAAAATATTTGCAAATGAATCAACGGACAAAGGATTAATCTGCAAAATATATAAACAGCTCATGCAGCTCAATATTAAAAAAACAAACCACCCATTCCAAAAATGGGCAGAAGACCTAAATAGACATTTCCCCATAGAAGACATACAGATGGCCAAGAGGCACATGAAAAGCTGCTCAACATCACTAACAGAGAAATGAAAATCAAAACTACAATGAGGTATCACCTCACACCAGTTAGAATGGACATCATCAGAAAATCTACAAATAATAAGAGCTTGAGAGGGTGTGGAGAAAGGGGAACTCTCTTGCACCACTGATGGGAATATAAATTGATACAGCCTCTGTGGAGAACAGTATGGAGGTTCCTTAAAAAACTAAAAATAGAATTACTATATGACACAGCAATCCCACCACTGGGCATATACCCAGGGAAAACCATAATTCAAAAAGACACATGCATCCCAATGTTCATTGCAGCAGTATTTATAATAACCAGGTCATGGAAGCAACCTAAATGCCCATCGACAGACGAATGGATAAAGAAGATGTGGTGCATATATCCAATGGAGTATTACTCAGCCATAAAAAGGAACGAAATTGGGTCATTTGTAGAGACGTGGATGGATCTAGAGACTGTCATACAGAGTGAAGTAAGTCAGAAAGAGAAAAACAAATATAGTATATTAATGCATATATGTGGAATCTAGAAAAATGGTACAGATGAACTGGGTTGCAAGGTAGAAATAGAGACACAGATGTAGAGAAGAAACGTATGGACAGCAACGGGAGAAAGTGGGAGTGGGGTGTGGTGGTGGGATGAATCTGGAGATTGGGATTGATATATATACACTAATATGGATAAAATAGATAACTAATAAGAACCTGCCGTAAAAAAAATAACTAAAAAAATTCCAAAAAAAACCCCACTAAAATTTCAAAAAAAACTAAAGTCAACTGATTATGGACTTTAATCACATCTACAAAATACCTTCACAGCAACACCTATATTAGGTGTTTGATCAAACAACTAGAGCCTAGCCAAATAGACATATAAAACTAATTATCACCGTGCTAACCATTAAACTGTATGACTTCATCTGAATAATCCACAACATCTCAAACTCAGCATGATTGCAATGTTTCCTAAAATAAATGCTCTTTTTCCTATCTAGATTTCCTACCAGCCTTATCTAGATTCTCCTATGTAAAAAGAAACGTCTTTGATTTCATCTACACATCTCTACATGATTTTAAAAATCATTTTTATGTTCAGTACCTAGCTAATGAACACATATGAAGTACTCAATAAATGCCTGTGGAGTAAATAAATACAACTTTACCCAGCACACATCTGTTTGGTTCAAAAACTATAATATCTTTATAAATATATTTTTGCAATCTACATATTTAAATGATGTATCACTCCTTTCACCCATCCTTACACAGGCTCTATTTAAAAATAAAATAAAATAAAATTAGTTTTCCTTGTTTCTTTTTATGGGTATTTTAAATATTAAAATGTGAAACAAATATTAACATGTATCTACCGTAGTCTGAAATTCTTTTTCCAAATTAGCCACTGAGGTTTGCATTTACTGAGCTTCTATTTAGTATCAAGGACAAGATGATAGATTTAAATGAACATATTTTGATAAAACTGATTCAATATTATAAGGCTTTCATGAAGTCATTTTTATATTTCCTTTTATTCATTAAATGTCCATTGATTGAGCATTTTAAAACAGATTCACAAGGTATAGAAATGATTATGAGATAAATTTTGCCATAAAGAAGTCAAGATTAATTTCAAATCGTCTAAGGAATCTTGTTGCATTTTACATGGCAATTTTTAACCTATTATATATAGAGAAAATAATATGACAATTTAGGAAAGAAAAAAATGGATAGCGAGAAATACGTGTTTATATTGTAGTTTACATGGAATGATTCCTTTGGTCAAACTGAACAGACATGGAATAGAAAATTTCATGTTTTGAAAAACAACTGATCAAAAAGTTGAAAGTATGAATGTTATAACATGATACTATTACAATTTCACACACATAGACACACACACACACACACACAAATAAATCTCAGAATATTTTAAATTACAAAGAAATTTGTCAGTTCATATTTAAAACAAAAATCCTATCAAAGTAATGTGGGAATTGCCAAACTATTTCTTCCTGAATAATGAATGATTTTAAAATTTCAATGAAAAAAATCAAGGCAATTGAATGGTTACTGTCTATAAATTGTGTATTTTCAGCACAATTTATCTTAACTCACTGGGTAGAACCACAGTAATAGTGTGACACAATGAACTGAAGAGCTGATTCTGTGCAGTGGCTTGTTCCGAGTCCAGCAGGTTAAATGAAGAATAACTAATACTCCAGAAGAGATCAGGAATTTAATGGTACCCACCATCACACTTTTTAAACATTCTGCTATTTGGAACTAACAGAAAAGAGAGACAATAGTTGAAATTGTTTTAATAACTCAAAAGAAAATGTGCTCCTCCGATATTTCACTTTCTGAACAGGAACAAAAAACTTAAAATTAGAAATCAAGGAGAAGTTACCAGGATAAGGATTGCCTATAAATAGGACTTATAAACCAGAACATATTTTTCTCTCAGAAATTTTAGCAGCTTTTAAAAAATAGACATATCTTTGTACTCCTACACCCATTTTATTAATTAGTTTTGTAAAACTGTTTGTAGGAATTCAGAAGATATGCATAGGGGATACTGTCCACTTCTTCAGGTAATTGCTGATGTGGCTCTCTAGTCCCTTAATCTTGGTTAGTGAAGGAGTATCGAGTTCAATTTCCCCACTATGACAAAGTCCTGATACAGTGGCAGTATTGCCTTTGCCCAAAGGATATCGCCAGCTACCATTTTCTTACTATTCACTGCTCATAGCTCTAGAGTTTCAGTTTAAGTCATATTGTGGGGGTAGGGAGTCTCAGAGTAGTCTTTTATTTCCTGAAAGTCTAGGTATAAAAAATGAGTACAGTTGGCCCTCTGAATCTGTGCACTCTGCATCTGTGGATTCAACTAAACTTGGATCAAAAAAAAAAATTCCAGAATGTTCCAAAAATCAAAACTTGAATTTGCCTCGCACCAGTAACTATTTACTACTATTTACATTGTGTTCACAACTATTTACATAGCATTTACATTGTATTAGGCATTATAAATAACCTAGAGAGGATTTAAAGTATATGGGAGGATTTGTGTGATTATATGAAAATACTACACCATTTTACATGAGGGATTTCAGCTTCCTCGGATTTTGATATCTGTAAGGACCTGGAAGCAATTCCCTGTGGATACCTAGGGATGACTGTAAATACTTTTTCAGGATTTAGTTGTTTTTCAGTGGGAAGACATTTTAGAAAATCTAATCTGCCATACAACTGGGGCAGAACATATTTTTAGGCTTTGAATTCTAAATATTTTATCTATATAAAACTTAAACTAATTAAAAATTATTAGACTAAAACAAAACAAATCTAACATGAATATTCAGCATGACTGATATGAAAAACTGCGAACTATTTTTGACATCATAAACTAAGTTATTTGGGAGAATGAATGTGTTTATCAGGCACTAGGAAACACAAAAAGGAAACGAATAGGTAAAAGTTAATACTCTCGACAGCATGACCACAGGGAACAGACCTTTTAGTTGACACTAATTTTGTAGCATATAGAACTAAAAGGGGCTTCTATGATTTAAAAAGTTACAGTACGTATTCTTATTTGACCCTTTTCTGAAAGACATCATTATGAAAATTCTGAAAATGACATTAAAATTAGGATTCTAAAAGCATGAAGTCATGTTCTCATTTTATGTATTGCCTTTTCAGTTATTTTGTTATTACTTGTCAAAATATTCTTTATGTAATTGGTTGAATTGCCATGCATTGCCTGAGAGTTTTGAATTTAATTTTAAGACCTGAAGCCCTAAAACTCCTAGAAGAAAACAGGTAATGTCACCGTAACTCACTCAATTGCTTAAACCAGGCATTGTAAACTATGACCCTTTACAAAAAATGTTTGAGGACCTCCGGCTTAAGCTAATCTTCAGTTTTCTCTCTCATTCATCTTATATGTTTAGTCAATTGCTAATTTCCATTGAAACTTCCAGTTATATAACATACATCCATCAAATTTGTTTTTCCTCTATCCGCACTCCCACTACTGTTCCATAATTCCTCCTCTTGATTGCTGTAAACTTCCCTAAATGTTTTTTGGCTTCTATCCATTCGCTCCTATTCTTTGTTTTTTTTGGTTTTTTTTTTGCGGTACGTGGGCCTCTCACTGTTGTGGCCTCTCCCGTTGTGGAGCACAGGCTCCGGACGCGCAAGCTCAGCGGCCATGGCCCACAGGCCTAGCCGCTCCGCGGCATGTGGGATCTTCCCGGACCAGGGCACGAACCCGCGTCCCCTGCATCGGCAGGCGGACTCTCAACCACTGCGCCACCAGGGAAGCCCCATTCTCTCCTATTCTTGACTCCAGCTGCTGCACTGATATTTCCAAATGCAAACAAAATTATGGCTGCTTAGAATCCTTCATTGCCTTTGCATTACTAAATTATTTTATTTTCCATTGTTAAGTTACACGGCTCTTAGTATGATACCTAAGATCCTTCACAAACTGGCCCTCTGACACAATCTCTTTTGCTGCCCACTTCACCTATATCCACTCAACCTCTGCCATTTTTCACCCTTGTAGAACTATTTGGTGGAGCAAATGTTCTGATACATACTTTTCTTGACTTTGCACAGGATGCTTTTTTTTTTTGCCTACAACACAGTGAAGACATACAGAAAATGGCTAAGACATAAACTGAGAGAGAAAGACAAAGCTGAAAATAGAAATAAAGGAAGCCCATATTTATGTAGAAGACTAGACTAGAAAAATTATAGAAAATAAATAAAATATATCAACCCCAAGACAAAGAGAATAGGAGAAAAAAATGGCAACAGACAAAAGATGAACACAATAACATAACACGTTGTTACTAGCTTATTTTCAGACTTAATGAAATCCCATCTCAAGAAAAATCCACTTAAAGAGAATTGAGGAGGAAAAAAAAGTAATATTCATCATTTGCATCTGCTTATATCATCTTAACACTCAATGTTTTAATATGTTTCTTTGAATTTAGGCTTTCTCACATACTTGACTAATAAAAAATGGAGAATAGAAGAAAATAATATGCTTTGATTTCTCTTTATTATATCAATTCTACCCTTTTCTCAAGCCTTCTCTAGAGGTC
The DNA here is from genome assembly GCF_963455315.2 of Globicephala melas. NCBI lineage: Eukaryota > Metazoa > Chordata > Mammalia > Artiodactyla > Delphinidae > Globicephala > Globicephala melas. Next base: position 48,562,245 of record NC_083327.1, on the reverse strand, counting down.
AGCACAGAGTGGATCCTTATTAATTATTCCTGAAATTAACTGCTTTTTGCAGGGATAGCAATGTCTGATTCTGATCTCGCTAGAATTTAGATGCTTCCACAGAACAATCGCTGTATTTATACTGGCTCACATAAAGAGAGTCCTCCCAAAAATATCCACCAAGAGAACCCTTCTAATATTTCTTGACAATTTTCATTGTTCCGTCTCAGCTACATATAAACCCTTATTAAATAATTTCCCCTTTCGGAATAATTCCACATATTGATGGCAATTAGATTAGAAAAACACAAAGGTTTATTATTTTCAATGGACCTTTTATTTATTGTAAAATATAGAAAAGCTGCCTTAGTGTCCTCACTTTGCAGTTTTTCAGGGTAAATGAGTATGGCAGGGACAAAGGCTTTAGATAATATTCCCTCCCATTTTCATCTTTTACAGAATTACATTTAGAGGAATGGCTTTTGGAGTTAATGTATTACTAAGTACTTTTATGATAAATTCTAAATGTGTTTATGCTGATTTGTACTCTAGCTTATAATTGTATTACATAGGCAACACTGCATTTTCTGGAAACTGCCTGTAGCAATGGCAATGGGCTATAAAAACACTAATGGAAAGATCAAGATATTAACTTTGAGGGACATTTGTCACTAATATGCAAAACTGTGTGGTAGAAGAATAAATGTTTTCATTTTATTAATTGTTTGTTACACCCTTTCTTTTTAGTGGTTGCACTCAATTTAAAAAAACAATAGCTTCTATTGTGAATTTATGTGGCAGTTTAGAAACAAAACTCACAATTTCCAAATTTGTAGGTATAGGTGGAATCATAAATGTAGTTAAATAATATGTCAAAGTCTTTGTTTTGAAAGTCTCAAAAGAGAAAAAATAAAATCTTAATATTAATAGTGAGATGTTTTAAAGACTACTAAGATAACTTGAGAGATTAGATTTAGATTTTAATTAGATAACTTATCTCTCTAACTTGAGAGACAGGAGCATTGGAACTCTAGAAGGAGCAGTTATTTCAAGTGTACAAGAAGTCAGGATATAAAATATAAAGTGCAAGATAAAAAATGAGAACAATGAAAATTAGCAAAAATATTAAGAGGAAAAACAGAGTTTTAAGTAATCTTAGCCACATAGAACTTTCAGGTTGTTTATTCTTGAGGAAAAAAAAAAAGACAGGAAAAAAAGACAATTATGTAGTCATGTTCAGTAAGTATTTAGTTTTAATGACATTTATCTTTTTTATTATAAATTTATTTTTATTATCCAAATGTTAAAACAAAGTTTAAACTTTAGTAAAGGGTGAATCTAACTAAATATATATTTAAAATACACTATTTATTTAACTAAGAAAGATAAGCAAATGTGGTTTTTAAAAGTAATTAGTGGGAGTTCCCTGGTGGTCTAGTGGTCAGGGTTTTGCTCGTTCACTGCTATAGCCCGGGTTCAATCCCTGGTTGGGGAACTGACATCCTGCAAGCCACAAGGCGTGGCCAAAAAAAAAAATAATAATAGTAAAGGTATATACCCTAATAATTTATTATATTTAATGAGAAGACTATCTGGAGATGCATATGAAAATGATGAGTTGAATATAACATTTTAATGTTTCATATACTAAAGCATTCAGGTTCCTTGGTATATAACACAGTTTAAGAAACTATAGGACCTAAAGTTGTACATTCTGGTGAAATAAAGTTTACTTTTCAATTTTGCCTGATTTTATCATTGAATCACTAAGCTGGAGATGGTAAAGTTCTAAACATTCATTCTCTCCTTCTTCCAAGCCAGTCTTTAGGAGTTAGGTGTAGCCTAACTTTCTTGAGTGTTATTGAAAACAAATGTATGTAAGTGGAGAGATATGCCATATTAATGGTTGGAAGATTCACTATCGTAAATACCTCACCTCAAAGAAAATTTTATGTACGGATTCAATGCAATCTCAATCAAAATCCCAAGAATGTTTTGTGAAAATTTTGTAACAAACTTCATACCAGTGAAATGTTATAAACCATTTCCAGGACCGGGTCTTAAGAATGTGTCCCTCTAAGCCCATGTTCCTCTTTCCACTGCCTGGAATCTGGACACAGTAATTCAGTTTTAATTATGTAGATGGTAACAATACTCTTGTTACATAACTAAATAGAATCAACCTGGGGGACCCTAATTTACCATGGGATACAGAACCATCCAACATATCGGAATTGCTTAACTTGGAACTATTATGTAAGGAAGTTTTCTTTTCTTTATTTTTGTTTTAGATTACTTTGTTACATTAGTTTGGATTGTAATTCCATGGTCCATTGAAGTCAATGAGGCTTGCTCTGGCCAAAGAAAAGTGAGCGGAGATAAAATACTTTCAGGAAGAATGCTTTAAGACTCAGCTTATTGTCTATTATGTCACTTTTTCTGTGTCACAATAACATCAATGATTCAAATAGAGGTTTCTCTGTCAAATTAGTTTCTGGACCAAAGACAACATGGAGTGACGCCTAAGCCAATCTATTCTGGATAATGTGTAAGCAAGAAATAAACCTTTGTTATTACAAGCCACTGAGGTTTAGAGGTTGTTTGTTCCTGTAGCATATTGTATCCTATTTTGGCTAATTTAAGAAGTTTAGCCTGAATCTTGATACAATCTCACTCAGTCATTTCATGGTTTAATCAGGCTATAATAAGGGAGTACTGTGGTAAAATAAGAAGTGGAAAATATAGCTACAGCTCATATATGATGTATAAAAGAAGATACAATACAAAATACAAATTCTTTTTCTTTTCTCTTTTTTTTTTTTGCAGGTACAGAAGAATACATTTTCTACAGATTTAATGGAGAAAAGGAAATAAGTAGTACAAATCATTCTTATTGATAAAATCCAAAGGTACATTAACTAAAGGAGTAGGTGTAGTGAAGAGAGCTGAGATTTTAAGATAGAAGACTGGTGAGCTTCTCATTTTAATTTAAAAGTACAGAGGAAGAATTATTAAAAAGTACAGAGGAACAGTTATATTTAAATCCAAAATTATGTCAGAAAGAACACTGAGTAAATACTGAACCTAGGGAGAAAGGTTAAAAGTTGGGAAGAATGACTCACCATGATGTTTACAGCATGAATATTAAGCCAGTTTAGAAGAGGGTTTGGAGATGGTTTTGAAGAGGTCACTGAACGTGTAACATGTATGGCCTCAGACAAAACCAATTTAGAGTGGGCCCAGGGAAATACTAAGGGAATAGCAGGAAAAGCCTACACACTCTAAGTATTTAGTATTGAAAAGAAAACCAAATGAGAACAACAAGTGAGAAGGGTAAATAAATCAAACAGAAGAATTTCAAGGATCACTGGAAATGCTTGAGAGCAGATAGGTAATGACAGAAGTTGATTAAATAAAGGAAAGTGAAAAAGTTTGAAATAGCCATGCCACAGGTGAAAAAAGATGGAAAACCAAAAGATGAGTGAAGCAGGGAAAACTAGAATTTCTGCATAAAAAGTGTCAACAGACAAAAGAGAGCATGAGATTATACAGAATCAGGGAGCAGCCACCAATTTAGAAAACAGTGGAAATGAAACTGATTTCATAAGAAAGACCTCTTGTTATCCTTTAAATCACTTGAGTTGACTACTAATACCTACACATCCAGTTTTCTCTTCATGAAATAATATTATAAACACTTTCATATCATTATAGTTTGATTGCAAGTCAACTAGTTTTACAAACTTGTTTTTCTGCTTCATTTTTAACAACTTTATTGTGAAATTGCAACATACACAGAAAAAACACATCTGCTTAAAATATTTATGTACAGATTAACAAATAGTTTTAAATTGATCTTCCAGGTAACCACCAGAATGGTTAAAAATAGAACACTAGAAGCTACCCTGAAACCTCTTTGTGTCCCTTCCTGCTCATAACCTCCTCCAACTCCTCCATACATGGAGGCTAAACAATGTGTTACTAAAGAACCAGTGGATCACTGACGAAATCAAAGAGGAAATCAAAAATACCTAGAGACAAATGAAAATGAAATGTGACAGTCCAAAACCTATGGTGCGGAGCAAAAGGAATTCTAAGAGGGGGCTTTATAGCGATACGATCTTACCTCAGGAAACAAGAAAAATCTCATATATGAAAGGCAGATCTAGGAATAAGATATTCATGAGGGACTTTGAAAAACTGTGACATATCATTTAAATGCAGATCACTACATATATATGCAGGGCTCAGCATATATATGCAGGGCTCAGCATATACCTAGGAAAAATCTGTAAAGGCCCTAATCTCTCATCTTTGGCTGATTCTGAATCCCTTTATAAGCAGGAAATAAAGAATAAGGAAGAGTTTTAAGCCACTGGAGGAGAGAAGGTGTGCTAAAATCACACACAGTCCATCTGTTCAAAGGCGGAAGCCTTATTTGTTCAAGGCATTTAAAGAAATATCTGTTCAGATGACTGCGAGACTTCAGTGCCTGCACATGCAGGGAATACAAACATTTAATAATTAGTCCAAGACAGTCACTAAACAGACAAGAAAACAACAATGCAACAACAACAATCCCTGGGGAAACAGGAATTTTATTTCCACATTTTTTCCAATATATCATTTTCAATGTCCACTTTTCAATGAAAAAATTAAGACAATATAAGTAAAACAAGAAAGTGTGATCCATACACAGGAGACAAAGCAGTCATTAAAAACTGTTTTCAAGGACCACTGGATGTACTACACAAATACATTAATTGTATTTATCTATATTGTATTGTCTACTCAAAAAATGCACAACATAAAAGTTGAGAATTATGTTTTATTAGGTAGCCTTACTGAGGACGATAGCCCGGGAAGACAGCCTCTCAAATAGCTCTGAGGGATTGTTCCAAAGAGGTAAGGGAGGAGCCAGGATATAAAGGAGTTTTTGCAAAAAGCAAACAAACAAACCAAAAAGGTAGTCGAACATCAAAAGATTACTGCTAATCACAAAAAAATTCAGACAACTCAAGTTAAGATTTTAGCGCTTTTCTAGGAAGGTACAAGAGTCTGAATTTATTGAAATTATTCCTCAGATATACACCTTAATTATGTAGGCCCAGTATCCTGTTTTTCTCTATCTTAATCCCCTCTGGGCACACTGCAGGGGGTGGATGCAGTGGCTGATAGCTTAATGGCTGCAACATCCTATGTTTACTGAAATAACAAGCAACATCTTTTGTCACAGTATATTATAAATATATTTAAAGAACCAAAAGAAACATGTCTAAAAAGTAAAAGAATGTATGATATTCTATGAAATTAAGAGGTACAAGCTTCCAGTTAGAAAATGAATGAGTCATGGAGATGAAGGGTACAGCATAGGGAGTATAGCCAATAAAAATGTAGTATCTTTATACAGTGACAGATGGTAACTAGACTTATTGTGGTGATCATTTTGCAATGTACAGAAATAATGAGTCTATATGCTGTCTACCAGGAACTAACTTAGTGTTATACATAGGTCAATTATACTTCAACAATTGAACAAGCAAACAAACTCACAGAAAAACAGATCAGATTTGTGTTTACCAAAGGTGGGAGGTGGGAGGAGGCAGAACTGGATGAAAGTCAAAAAGTACAAACTTCCAGTTATGATAAATAAGTACTAAGGATGTAAGGTACAACATGATTAATATAAATAACACTGTTGTATGTTATGTATAAAAGTTGTTAAGAGAGTAAATCCTACAAGTTCTCATCACAAGGAAAAAAATTTTTTTCTTTTTCTTTTATTTTCTATCTGTATGAGATGGTGGATGTTCACTAAACTTACTGTGGTAATCATTTCATGATGTTTGAATGTCGAATCATTATGCTGTACACTGTAAACATATATAGTGCTGTATGTCAATTATATCTCAATAAAACTAGGAGAAAAAAAAGAATGTATGATAACAATGTCTCACCAAATAGAGAATATCAATTAAAAGATAGATATTTAAAAATAGAACCTAATAGAAATTCCGGTTAAAAAGTACAATAACTAAATAAAAAAATTCACTAGAGGGGCTCAATAGCAGATCTGAGCAGGCAGGAGAAAGAATCATTAACTTGAAAGTTAACTTGAACAGTTAGTTCAATTGATATTCCATCTGAGAAATGGGAAATAAGGCAATAAAAATAATCCATTATTTTCCAAAAATTGTCAATAAAATTAATAGTTTGTGTTTCATCAGAAACCATGGAGGCCAGAAAGCAGTACATATGACATATTCAAAGAGCTGTAAGAAAAAGACTGCTGCCCATGTGCTCCATATTCAACAAAACTATCCTTTAAAAAGTTAAGGAGAAATTAAGGTAATCTAGGACAAAAACAGAGAGTTCATTTTTAGCAGATTTGCCTTACAAGAGATACTAAAGTACTAGACAGTAACTGAAATCCACATGAAGAAATAAAGAGCTCTGGTAAATGGAACTACATAAGCAAATACAGAAGACAGTATAACTATTTTTTTGGCAACTCTTTTCTTCTGTTATCTAATTTAAGACAACTGCAAAAAGCAATTATTATAAAATTGTGATGATGGGCTTATTGTCATTTGTGATATGATTGACAATAATAGTACAAAGAAGTGGGGAGAGAACAAAGCTATATTAGTATAAAGTTTCTGAACACTACTGAAATTGAGTTGGTATTATTCCAAACAAGATTATTTTAAGATGTTAATTATAATCCCAGACCAGTCACTAAGAAAAAACTACAAAATACAGTAAAAGGAAAAATAATAGAATTAAAATAGTACACTAGAAGGGGTCTATTTAACAGAAAAGAAGAAGGAGGAATAGAGAAACAAAAAGACATGGCATATAGAAAACAGAGAGCATGAAATCAAACTTAAATTCTACCTTATCAGTAACTACATTTAATGTAAAAAGATTAGGCACTATAATCAACAAGCATAAATTGGAAGACTGAATTAAAAAGAAAAATGATCCAGCTATATCTACAAGACAGTTTAGATTCAAAGACACAAATTGAAAGTAAAAAAGTAAAAGAATGAAAAAAATGTATCATGTCAATAGTAACCAAAAGATAACTGAAGTAGCCATATCAAAAAAAAAAAAAAAGTTAAAGAAAGTGTTATTAGAGGTTAAGAAGGACATTTTGTACGGACAAAATTATCTTGTCTTCAGTCTTACAACAAAGTGGCCATATAAACTGCTAGTTCATGAATTTTCTTGAATCTATCAGAGAGCTAAGGTCACAGGGCAACCAACTAAACTATAATCTACAGAGAGGCAGATACCTGCAGATCGGAGAACTGTACATTTGCTCAACTTGAGCAGACACAGATAGACATTTGTTAGAACTCAGCTAGAGTTGTGAAATAATTCAGTCTAAGCATGCACTAGCAAGAGCTGTGGAGGCCTTGAGAGCCACGGATACAGAGAGAGTTTGCAGCCACTTGATGTTTCTTCTCTGTAGACCCCGTTGTGCTGTAGAACACTCACACAAAAGATTAGTAAGAGCAGAAAAAGCATTCCTTGTGGTGCAGACTTAAGAGGACACAGTAGCTTCTAAAAGAGGGACAAATATCAACTAAACCATGGTAATTCCATATCCTTTTTCTTGGAGCGCATTTTTGAGGCTTCCTTATAATCACTAACAGCCATAAAATAAGTTATGGTCAATGAAATGGAAGACAAAAGCATCCTGGAAGCTTTCTAGAAAAATTTTCTTCTCCAATAAAAGGAGTCAGACACTGGAAGAAATATTTACTCCCTTGCTCTCAGACTTCTTATAATGTGAGATCATCTACTATCTTTGTTATATAGGCTATTGTAATTATATGAATTTGGAAGTATTTATAAATGATACAATGATCTCCACTTTCCTAAGTTTACTGAGACTTTGCAATGGTAAAAGTCCATGAATAACAACAATTCATCTAATCATTGGAAGATACTAACTGAACAACTACTTTGTGTGAGGAATCCTACATTTGTGAAGCCTAAGTAAAAAAAGTAGACTAAAGAACTCAGAACCCCTCCCCCTTTGTATTCAGTCTGTATCCATATCTTCATTTTAAGAATGTGCTTAGGTTTATTGCACTACAATTAAAATGAAACTTAAATAAATAAAATAATTACATATGTGTGCGTCTAAAAATAAGTGTAAGACTAAAGTAATGACCCATAGTTTATGTCTCAGGTATATGCAGAATTTCCAAAATAACTGCAATGAGTATTCTTTGCTCAATTTTAGACAAGTAACATATGCCAATTACAAAATTGTGTCCTTTTTATAAGCCAGAGACACTTTTATTTTCACCTTTTAAATGAAAACCAATCAGTGAGTAAGGATGAAATTCCTGCTCCTGTACAAATTAAAAACAAGAACTCTTAGAGGACCCTATTTTTTTGTTGTTGCCAGATTAAATCTCTACTGATACCAAGTTTATAGGGATCAATTCCATCAAGCTCAATTCTGTCTAATTTGACTACAGGCTCTCTTTTGGGTTCCACTGAGTTCTGATAAAAAATACAGTGCCCATGGGGATGTTTGTGGGGCTTCAATGAATAGCATATTTCTTCCTCTTCTAAGAGCTAAGTCAGTTGAGAAATAAGAAAAAAGAGTAAGTAGTTATAGGTCAAGATATCATCTTTATTACTGATAAAACTTATTTGGAGAACATGGCTTATACCTGTGGGAGAGTGAGCTTCATAATTCTGAAGCTCATAGTTAAACTCACCAAGCAGGCATTGTCCCTATAAATTAGTATAATAAAGTGTTAGGAACAACATACGCTTTATTAAGATAGCTCACTTGCTTGGGGGAAAGATTTTTTGAATAATACTTAACTGGATTTCATTCCAAAGTCATTAATCAGAGAAAGTTACTTTTTCTACCTGAGGGAGAAGTAACTCAGAGTGTATGATAAACCAGGAGTTGGTTGTTTAGTGTACAATAAATGATCTCAGTGTATAATGATCAAATGATTATTCAAGAGACAGATATTTAGTCTAACATTTAAAAATTAATCAATGTAATTCAAAACATTAATAAAGGAGAAAATTATGATCATATCACCAGATACAGAAAAAGCCTTTAACAAAGTCCAGCAAACATTTATGATAAAAAATAATTTCAGCAATAAAAACAATATATAATGAAAAGGCAGTCCATCAATTTGAAAAAGGGATTTGATAAAAACTGCAGTTAGTATCATAAATAATGATGAATGTGTTCTCCTTAAAATTGGGAACAAGACTGGGATATATGCTCACACTACCTATATTTGACCTTGTACTAGAGGTTTTAGCTAGTTCAATAAGGCAAGAAAAAGAGGTTAAAAAGAAAAGAATTGGTAAATTAAAATCAAAAGTATCTGTTTTCACAAATGGCATAACACAGAAGATCCTGATGAAAATAGAAAAAAAAAAACCTCATATGAATCAAAAGTGAATTTATTAAGGGTCAATTGCATTTCTAAATTCTAAATTCTAAAAACTGTAAAAAACAATCAAAAAATAAAATGTTAGAATACCATTTACAGGAACTTCCAAAATAAAAAATATATAACAATAAACTTAAGAAACATGAAGTATGTTTTCTATGTCTAACTCTACACACAAGAAAACAAGCTATAAAACATTGCCAAAGGAAATTAAAGAAAACCAAAATAAATGTAGATAGAACATGTTCATGAATTAGAAGAAATAATACCGTTAACATGTCTATTCTACACAAATTGGTCAATAGAATCAAAATAATCCCTATCAAATTCCCAAAGTGCTTTTGCAGAAATATAACAAGTGTAGTTATAGGACTCACATGACCCTGCTTGATTCCAAGACTTTCTATAATGCTACAGTAATCAAAATAGTATGTTCATTTGAGCTGACATAAGCATTGTCAAATAGTGAATATTGTAGAACCAAATAGACAGTCTAGAATAGACATACCTTGTATGGTCAATTGATTTTCAACAAATGCATCAGGGCAATGCAAAGCTGGAAACTATAGTCTTTTCATTAACATCATTAGCAAGTGAATAAATACATGAAAAAAATAGTAACTTTGATAACTATTTAAGACCAATTGTAAAAGTTAAAACTACAAAGCTTCTAGAAGAAAACATCTGATGATATTTTCATGACCATGTGGTAAGCAAAGATTTCCTTATTAGGACAAAAACAGAAGATCATAAAAGGAAAAGAAAGTAATAGATTAACCGTACTTCATCAAAATTAAAAACTGCTTCACAAAAGACACTATCAAGAAAATGAAATATAAGTCATGGAGTACCAGAACATTCTTATTTTCTACAAATCAATGACAAAAACATCCACAACTTAATAAAAAAGTGTACAAGATACATAAAGCAACACTCAATAAAGAAGACATATGAATGCCCATTAAGCATGTGAAAAGATACTCCACATCAATAGTTATTAGAGAGAAGTAAGTTAAAATCCCAATGAGATATGAATTCAGTTTCACTAGAATGGATAAAATTTTTAAAACTGAAAACTTGCATTACAAAAATTTGGTGAGGATGTGGAACAACCTTTATTCTTAATAATCAAAACGGGAAAAGGCAAAATGTCCATCAGTGATAAAATTGGGCAAATTATTTCTTTATTTAATATGATGGATTACTACTCAGCAATAAAGAGAAAACATGTAATATGTACATGAATCTCACAGAAGTAAAAAGAGTACCTAATATATGATCCCATTTATATGTAGTTCAAGAACAAGCAAAGCTATTATGGTAGAAATCAGAAATTTGATTGTCAAGGGGTGAGGATTTCCTGGAAATGCACAAGAGAAACTTATGGTATGATAGAATCTTCTATAACATGTTTGAAGTGTAGATTCAACCGTTTTATATATTTATTAGAACTCATTAATTAATGTCACCATTTAACTGTATGTAAAGTGTGACTGAAAATTCATTTAAAATTTTAAAACAAGTACTTTTTATCAATTATTATTTAAAAGTATCTCCTCTCACAGTAAAACCATTTCTAATCTCACAATTTTCTGCAAAATTTTCTATTTTACCAGGTTTAGTTTTCCCTGGCAGTTCCTGAAAAACAAAATATTCTCTTTGGATTTCTTATTTTGATTTATCATACTGTTATCTTGGAACACCTTTGGTTAATATTCTTGTGAAGCATATTTTGTGGTTTTAGTTTCTGACCACTAAAGATGTCTGAGGACATCTTTTTCTTGCTCTCATAAATGGAAACTTATGTGGAAATAAATTTCTTATGTTAGAAACTTTTTGTCTGTAAAAACTGTATCACTGTCTTCTGATATTTATTGTTCAAATGGGAAAATCTGAAAGTTGGTAATTCCTAATTATTTTTTTCAATATGAATGCTTGTAGGATAATTTCTGTAGAATTTGAATTTCAAAATTGTGTCAACATGCATAATGTTGTGGGTTTTCTTTAATTTATTCCACGGATAATTATGCTCCACATTCTCAGTTCCATTTTAAACACAACTAGCTTATTATTTTATCTATTATCTTCTGTCTCATACTTTCAAATTCATAGTCTAGCTCCTCTGAATGCTGGGAAATGTTTCAACATTTTTCTACACATCACTGGTTTGCTTTTGTGCAGTCAGTTCTGGTCATTCTACTACCTACTCTTGATTTTAATTATCTTAGTAAGTTTTAGGTGGCAAAGAGTAGAGACAGAAACAGGTTTATTTTAGTCTAGACTTTTGCTCTGTTCTCACATGTGTGGGCAGCCAATTTTATTTCTCAGGACATTTCTATTAAAATTGTAGTTTATGCTGATTTCTCTCAGGGTCTGATTATAAGCTACCCAACAGGTATAAAATAATAGGACAATAATACATGTTATTATTATTTTAAAGTTTTTAAGATGTTTCCACAGGACAGAGTAGAGTTTGCTGCTGAGAGTGAAGGGGATATTGGAATAGACCTTTATGTTCTCTCTGTTCACCCATTCCCATTCACTGAATAGCTATTCTAATTTGACTGGGGAGAGTCTGATGTCCTCTAAGATACATTTCCCACATGATCCCATACAATAGTAAAGCCTATTTCTGGACATTTTGCTTTTGTACTCTCTGAGCTTCTGGCCACTGGATTTCTGAGGCACACAGGATGTACATGTGAACTCTGAATCTACTTTGCAAGCAAGCTCAACTCTCTCCACAGTTTAATTCCAAAGTTTGGACCAGAGCAAATTTTTCACTTTAGTCTCTATACTCCTGCCGAGCAAACAGGGAGCTCCTTTTCTTTGGGGAATATCAAACCACCCAGAACAATGTTTAATGCCCATTCGACTTAAGGGAGAGCTGAGTAACTGACATCTCTAACATCCATGCTGACAGAACTGATCTGGGAAAATTATCATTCCCCAACATTGTTAAGGATATTTTATGGAAGTTATTAAAGTTTTAACCAAAAAAAAAAAAATTTGAGTGTTATGACACTTCCTCCAATGCTACTTAGCAAGATACTTTTCATTCTGCCTGTTATAAAACTAACCCAACTACTTAACTGTTACTGAACTGAATGCAGACTGCAGAGTTCCCTCTTATAAAGGACTCAGATCACCTAAAAGTTCAAAAGTCAACATTTATATTTTATAATCAGAGGCATCTGCATTATGAACTATTTTATTTCAATATTACTAAAAGCTCATAGACCAAAGTTAAGAATGTCTGACTTAGAATGCATGGGAAGTCTAAAATTTTATAACATGCCTAGCACTTGAATAAATACAAGAAAATCCTTTAAAAATAAAAATAAATCTGAAAATGATTACCTTAGGAATACCAAAATCTAATTTTAGATCTTTGTCAAGTTGATCTTTCATCTAGGACAAGCCATTTAACTTCAAGTTACTTCAACTGCAAAAAAAGAATTATATAACTAAAAATAATTGTGATAGTGAATGGCTATACATTAAAAGACTAAGGAGTCAGCACTTGTAGGAAATTTATAGCATAAAATTTGCACATTAGGCAAGGACCTCCCTTACAAACAAAAGCCTTCCTTCTCTGTAAAATATTTAGCTCAGGAAATACTAAGTGATGATAATTGGCCTATGATTTTTGCTATGCCAATATATTACTTTCAAAAGGAGTTAAGAAGGGTATTCAAATTTCTTAATTAAAGTATTTCCAGGAACAATAAAATTGCCTTATTATAAAAACCACCCACAGAAGGAAACCGTCATATTTTTACTGTGACCTGTTATGTCAAACCTGAATAAGGTCTCTTATGTGTGTGATCTATCATAGGAAACCTTTATCCTCTTGTTTTTAGAAGACCCTCATTGATGAAAGAGCCCTTGAATACCCATTCAAGTAGGGTACTTAATTTGTGACCCTATTTTTTGAAAATAGGGAAAATATAGGACATAATAGTTTCTAATAATATTCTTTAAAAAGTATTAATTTAAAAGTATAATTGATCAGTTTTCATGAATAGCATAAGAAATCCTGCAAGGGAAATCCAAACTTCTTGCTCCTATTCCTTGTAGAAACAATCTGTTTTTGTCCAGAAATAGCTACATTATAGACCAAAGACACATAAGAGAAATATGTGAAAGTGGACTATATATTCTTTATAATAACTCAGATTTATAGGTTTATGAAATTTAAAGGAAAAAGTTATGCTGATAAAAAACTGACCTAAGTTGTGTTCTATAGGTTTATTATGGAAAAGGGAGAAGTTTATAGTAGGATAAGATAAAAATAAATTGAATTAGTAACTGAAAATCAAAGATAAACATATATGTTAATACATTCAGAAACTATTTCTTAATTACATATATTATATACAAAACTCAACGATCTATAGCAAATTATGACTGTATGTATAGGGAAGATATTGTTGACAATAATGAAGATTTATACCTGAAAGACAGAACATTATTTTTCTCCTGCTTTATTTGGAGCTCATAATTTCAAAAGGTGATGTGTTTTAGATACTTCATTATAGACCAGATTTCATTCACCTTGTAGCATCAAGTTCTGCTCTAGGGATGTTTCTTAGAAACCGAGTCAGAATTATTGCTCTCGCATATTTTTAAAATTAAGAAAATAAAAAAGTGTACAGAACAAGTATCTAGTGGATTAAATACCAACATGGTCATTTTACCTATGTCTATCTTCTGTGTAGATCAAGCCGCATACAATTTATGAGAACTTTTAATATGAGAGCTAAAGATCAGAATCTATTGAACCAAATCCCTGCCTAAATTGACAGAACTACACATATGAATATGACAAGCGAATCTCATTTTTCTAACTCTTGAATAAATAGGAATTATGAAGTTGTACAATAACTTGAAGAAGAAATCTACAGTCTTGTGAAATTCACAGAAACATAATACAGGGGATATTGTGACAGACTGCAAACCACCAGTCCACTCATTCCTTTTTGGTCTCATATTTGCCCATCCATTTTTACTCCTGCTTGCTTATTCAGTTGGCCTCCCATTTGTCTATGGTATTAGTTATGATGCTTTTGGAAACATTAGAAATCCAAAATTAAATTGGTTTAAAATTAAGAAGAATCATTGTGATGATTAATTTTATGTGTCAACTTGGCTAGGCTAAGATACCTAGCTGTTTAGTCAAACATCAGTGTAGATGTTATGGCAAAGGTATTTTTTAAATGTGATTAACATTCAAATCAGTACACTTTGAGTAAAGCTGATTACCCGAAGGAGTTGAGGAAAATGGTGGAAGAGTAAGACGTGGAGATCACCTTCCTCCCCACAGATACATCAAAAATACATCTACACGTGGAACTGCTCCTATAGAAAACCCACTGAACGCTGGTAGAAGACCTCAGACCTCCCAAAAGGCAAGAAACTCCCCACGTACCGGCGTAGGGCAAAAGAAAAAAGAAAAAAGAGAGACAAAAGAATAGGGATGGGACCTGCACCTGTGGGAGGGAGCTGTGAAGGAGGAACGGTTTCCACACACTAGGAAGCCTCTTCGCGGGCGGAGACTGCGGGTGGCAGAAGGGGGGAAGCTTCGGAGCCACGGAGGAGAGCGCAGCGAAAGGGGTGCGGAGGGAAAAGCAGAGAGATTCCTGCATAGAGGATCGGTGCCAATCGGCAATCACCAGCCCGAGAGGCTTGTCTGCTCAACCGCCGGGGCAGACGGGGGCTGGGAGCTGAGCCTCAGGCTTCGCTGGGATCGCAGGGAGAGGACACGGGTGGGCGGCGTGAACAGAGTCTGAAGGGGTTAGTGCACCACGGCTAGCCGGGAGGGAGTCCGGGAAAAAGTCTGGACCTGCCGAAGAGGCAAGGGACTTTTTCTTCCCTCTTTGTTTCCTGGTGCACGAGGAGAGGGGATTAAGAGCGCTCCAGAGACAGGCGTGAGCCGCAGCTAACAGAGTGGACCCCAGAGACGGCAATGAGACACTAAGGCTGCTGCTGACACCACCAAGAAGCCTGTGAGCAAGTACAGGGCACTATCCACACCCCCCTTCCGGGGAGCCTGTGCAGCCACTGCCAGGGTGCCGATTTCCAGGGAAAGCTTCCCCGGGAGAATGCACGGCGTGCCTCAGGCTGGTGCAACGTCACGCCGGCCTCTGCTGCTGCAGGCGCGTCCTGCATCCATATCCCTCCCTCCCACTGGCCTGAGTGAGCCAGAGCCCCCGAATCACCTGCTCCTTTAACCCCGTCCTGTTTGAGCGAAGAACAGACACCCTCCAGCGACCTACACGCAGAGGCGGGGTCAAATCCAAATCTGAACCCCAGGAGCGGTGCGAACAAAGAAGAGAAAGGGAAATTACTCCCAAAAGCCTCAGGAGCACCGGATTAAATCTCCATGATCAACTTGATGTACCCTGCGTCTCTGGAATACATGAATAGACAACAAATCATCCCAAATTGAGGAGGTGGACTTTGAGAGCAAGATATATTATTTTTTCCCCTTTTCCTCTTTTTCTGAGTGTCTATGTGTATGCTTCTGTGTGAGATTTTGTCTGTAAAGCTTTGCTTTCACCATGTGTCCTAGGGTTCTGTCCGTCCGGTTTTTTTCGTTTATTTTTTACTGAAAAAATTTTTTTTCTTAATAATTATTATTTTTTATTTTAATAACTCTAGTTTATTTTATCTTACTTTATTTTATTTTATCCTCTTTATTTCTACGTTTTCTCCCTTTTATTCTGAGCCATGTGGATGAAAGGCTCTTGGTGCTGCAGCCAGGAGTCTCTGCTGTGCCTCTGAGGTGGGAGAGCCAACTTCAGGACACTGGTCCACAAGAGACCTCCCAGCTCCACATAATATCAAATGGTGAAAATCTCCCAGAGATCTCCATCTCAAGACCAGCACCCAGCTTCACTCAACGACCAGCAAGCTACAGTGCTGGACATCCTATGCCAAACAAATAGCAAGACAGGAACACAACCCCACCCATTAGCAGAGAGGCTGCCTAAAATCATAATAAGGCCACAGACACCCCAAAACACACCACCAGACGTGGACCTGGCCACCAGAAAGACAAGATCCAGCCTCATCCACCAGAACACGGGCACTAGTCCCCTCCACCAGTAAGCCTACACAACCCACTGAACCAACCTTAGCCACTGGGGACAGACGCCAAAAACAATGGGAACTACGAACCTGCAGCCTGCAAAAAGGAGACCCCAAACACAGTAAGATAAGCAAAATGAGAAGACAGAAAAACACACAGCAGATGAAGGAGCAAGATAAAAATCCACCAGGCCTAAAAAATGAAGAGGAAATAGGCAGTCTACCTGAAAAAGAATTCAGAATAATGATAGTAAAGATGATCCAAAATCTTGGAAACAGAATGGAGAAAATGCAAGAAACATTTAAAAAGGACCTAGAAGGACTAAAGAGGAAACAAACAAGAAAATGCAAGAAACATTTAACAAGGACCTAGAAGAACTAAAGAGGAAACAAGCAACGATGAGCAACACAATAAATGAAATTAAAAATATTCTAGAAGGGATCAATAGCAGAATAACTGAGGCAAAAGAACGGATAAGTGACCTGGAAGGTAAAATAGTGGAAATAACTACTGCAGAGCAGAATAAAGAAAAAATAATGAAAAGAACTGAGGACAGTCTCAAAGACCTCTAGAACAATATGAAATGCACCAACATTCAAATTTTAGGGGTCCCAGAAGAAGAAGAGAAAAAGAAAGGGACTTGAGAAAATATTTGAAGAGATTATAGTTGAAAACTTCCCTAATATGGGAAAGGAAATAGTTAATCAAGTCCATGAAGCACAGAGAGTCCCATACAGGATAACTCCAAGGAGAAACACGCCAAGACACATATTAATCAAACTATCAAAAATTAAATACAAAGAAAACAAATTAAAAGCAGCAAGGGAAAAATAACAAATAACACACAAGGGAATGCACATAAGGTTAACAGCTGATCTTTCAGCAGAAACTCTGCAAGCCAGAAGGGAGTGGAAGGACATATTGAAAGTGATGAAGGAGAAAAACGTACAACCAAGATTACTCTACCCAGCAAGGATCTCATTCAGATTTGATGGAGAAATTAAAACCTTTACAGACAAGCAAAAGCTGAGAGAGTTCAGCACCACCAAACCAGCTTTACAACAAATACTAAAGGAACTTCTCTAGGCAAGAAACACAAGAGTAGGATAAAGCCTACAATAACAAACCCAAAACAATTAAGAAAATGGGAATAGGAACATACATATCGATAATTACCTTAAATGTAAATGGATTAAACGCTCCCACCAAAAGACACAGACTGGCTGAATGGATACAAAAACAAGACCCATATATATGCTGTCTACAAGAGACCCACTTCACACCTACCAACACATACAGACTGAAAGTGAGGGGATGGAAAAAGATATTCCACGCAAATGGAAATCAAAAGAAAGCTGGAATAGCAATTCTCATATCAGACAAAATAGACTTTAAAATAAAGACTATCACAAGAGACAAAGAAGGACACTACATAATGATCAAGGGATCGAACCAAGAAGAAGATATAAAAATTGTAAATATTTATGCACCCAACATAGGAGCACATCAATACATAAGGCAAATGCTAACAGCCATAAAAGGGGAAATCAACAGTAACACATTCATAGTAGGGGACGTTAACACCCCACTTTTACCAATAGACAGATCATCCAAAATGAAAATAAATAAGGAAACACAAGCTTTAAATGATACATTAAACAAGATGGACTTAATTGATATTTATAGGACACTCCATTCAAAAACAACAGGATACACATTTTTCTCAAGTGCTCATGGAACATTCTCAAGGATAGATCGTATCTTGGGTCACGAATCAAGCCTTGTGAAATTTAAGAAAACTGAAATGGTATCAAGTATCTTTTCCGACCACAATACTTTGAGACTAGATATCAATTACAGGAAATGATCTGGAAAAAATACAAACACATGGAGACTAAACAATACACTACTTAATAACGAAGTAGTCACTGAAGAAATCAAAGAGTAAATCAAAAAATACCTAGAAACAAATGACAATGGAGACACAACGACCCAAAACCTATGGGATGCAGCAAAAGCAGTTGTAAGAGGGAACTATATAGCAATACAATCCTACCTTAAGAAACAGGAAACATCTCAAATAAACACATAACCTTGCACCTAAAGCAATTAGAGAAAGAAGAACAAAAAAACCCCAAAGTTAGCAGAAGGAAAGAAATCATAAAGATCAGATCAGAAATAAATGAAGGAAACAATAGCAAAATCAATAAAACTAAAACCTGGTTCTTTGAGAAGATAAACAAAATTTATAAACCATTAGCCAGACTCATCAAGAAAAAAAGGGAGAAGACTCAAATCAATAGAGGTGAGAACTGAAAAAGGAGAAGTAACAACTGACACTACAGAAATACCAAGGATCATGAGAGATTACTACAAGCAACTCTGCGCCAATAAAATGGACAACCTGGAAAAAATGGACATATTCTTAGAAATGCACAACCTGCCGAAGATGAACCAGGAAGAAATAGAACATATGAACAGACCAATCACAAGCACTGAAATTGAAACTGTGATTAAAAATCTTCCAACAAACAAAAGCCCAGGACCAGATGGCTTCACAGGTGAATTCCGTCAAACATTTAGAGAAGAGCTAACACCTATCCTTCTCAAACTCTTCCAAAATACAGCAGAAAGAGGAACACTCCTAAACTCATTCTACTAAGCCACCATCACCCTATACCAAAACCAGAAAAGATGTCACGAAGAAAGAAAAGTACAGGCCAATATCACTGATGAACATAGATGCAAAAATCCTCAACAAAATACTAGCAAACAGAATCCGACAGCACATTAAAAGGATCATACACCATGATCAAGTGGGGTTTATTCCAGGAATGCAAGGATTCTTCAATATACGCAAATCAATCAACGTGATACACCATATTAACAAACTGAAGAAGAAAAACCATATGATCATCTCAATAGATGCAGAGCAAGCTTTCAACAAAATTCAACATCCATTTATGATAAAAACCCTGCAGAAAGTAGGCATAGAGGGAACTTTCCTCAACATAATAATGGCCATATATGACAAACCCACAGCCAACATGGTCCTCAATGGTGAAGAACTGAAGCCATTTCTTCTAAGATCAGGAACAAGACAAGGTTCCCAACTCTCACCACTCTTATTCAACATAGTTTTGGAAGTTTTAGCCACAGCAATCAGAGAAGAAAAAGAAATAAAAGGAATCCAAATAGGAAAATAAAAAGTAAAGCTGTCACTGTTTGCAAATGACATGATAGTATACATAGAGAATCCTAAAGATGCTACTGGAAAACTACTAGAGCAAATCACTTAATTTGGTAAAGTAGCAGGATACAATTAATGCATAGAAATCTCTGGCATTTTTATACACTAATGATGAAAATTCTGAAAGTGAAATTAAGAAAATGCTCCCATTTACTACTGCAACAAAAAGAATAAAATATCTAGTAATAAACCTACCTAAGGAGACAAAAGACCGGTGTGCAGAAAATTATAAGACACTGATGAAAGAAATTAAAGATGATACAAATACATGGAGAGATATACCATGGTCTTGGATTTGAAGAATCAACATTGTGAAAATGACTCTACTACCCAAAGCAATTTACAGATTCAATGCAATCCCTATAAAACTACCAATGGCATTTTTCACAGAACTAAAAGAAAAAATTTCACAATTTGTATGGAAACACAAAAGACCCCGAATAGCCAAAGCAATCTTGAGAAAGAAAAAGGGAGCTGGAAGAATCAGGCTCCCTGACTTCAGACTATAAAACAAAGCTCCAGTAATCAAGACAGTATGGTACTGGCACAAATACAGAAATATAGATCAATGGAACAGGATAGAAAGCCCAGAGATAAACCCATGCACATATGGTCACCTTATCTTTGATAAAGGAGTCAAGGATATACAATGGAGAAAAGACAGCCTCTTCAGTAAGTGGTGCTGGGAAAACTGGACAGGTACATGTAAAAGAATGAAATTAGAACACTTCCTAACACCATACACAAAAATAAACTCAAAATGGATTAAAGACCTAAATGTAAGGCCAGACACTATCAAACTCTTAGAGCAATACATAGGCAGAACGCTGTATGACATAAATCACATCAAGATCCTTTTTGACCCACCTCCTAGAGAAATGGAAATAAAAACAAAAATAAACAAATCTGACCTAATGAAACTTAAAAGCTTTTGCACAGCAAGGGAAACCATAAACAAGACCAAAAGATAACCCTCAGAATGGGAGAAAATATTTGCAAGTGAAACAGCTGACGAAGGATTAGTCTCCAAAATTTACAAGCAGCTTATGCAGCTCAATAACAAAAAAACAAACAACCCATTCCAAACATGAGCAGAAGACCTAAACAGACATTTCTCCAAAGAAGATATACGATTGCCAACAAATATGTGAAAGAATGCTCAACATCATTAATCATTAGAGAAATGCAAACCAAAACTACAATGAGATATCATCTCACACCAGTCAGAATGGCCATCATCAAAAAATCTAGAAACAATATATGCTGGAGAGGGTGTGGAGAAAAGGGAACACTCTTCCACTGTTGGTGGGAATGTAAATTGATACAGCCACTATGGAGAACAGTATGGAGGTTCCTTAAAAAACTGCAAATAGAACTACCATATGACCCAGGAATCCCACTACTGGGCATATACCCTGAGAAAACCATAATTCAAAAAGAGTCATGTACCACAATGTTCATTTCAGCTCTATTTACAAGAGCCAGGACATGGAAGCAACCTAAGTGTCCATCAACATTTGAATGGATAAATAAGATGCGGCACATATATACAATGGAATATTACTCAGCTATAAAAAGAAACGAAATTGAGTTATTTGTAGTGAGGTGGATGGACCTAGCGTCTGTCATACAGAGTGAAGTAAGTCAGAAAGAGAAAAACAAATACTGTATGCTAACACATATATATGGAATCTAAGGGGAAAAAAAGGTTCTGATAAACCTAGGGGCAAGACAGGAATAAAGATTTAGACGTAGGGCATGGACTTGAGGACACAGGGAGGGGTAAGGGTAAGCTGGGACGAAGTGAGAGAGTGGCATGGTCATATATACACTACCAAATGTAAAATAGATAGCTAGTGGGAAGCAGCCGCATAGCACAGGGAGATCAGCTCGGTGCTTTGTGACCACCTAGAGGAGTGGGATAGGGAGGGTGGAGAGAGACACAAGATGGAGGAGGTATGGGGATATATGTATATGTATAGCTGATTCACTTTGTTATAAAGCAGAAACTAACACACCATTGTAAAGCAATTTTACTCCAATAAAGATGTTAAAAAATAAAAATATAAAAGTCATCCTATCCAGGATATATCCCAGATCAATTAAATCATGTCCTCTGTGGGTAGGAAAAAAAAAAAAAAACACTAAAAAACTTCACATTAAAGGAAGTAGAAAAAGAGGCAGCATACAGAATGGGAGAAAATATTTGTATACCACGTTTCTGATAAGGGTTAATATCGATAATACATAAGAAACTCATACAAGTCAATAACAAAAAACCAAGTAACCCTTTGAATTTGAGCAAAGGACTTGTACAGCCATTTCTCTTAAGAAGACATACAAATAACCAGTAGGTACATGAAAAGATGTTTAACATCATTAATTATCAGAGGAATGCAAGTCAAAACTATAATGAGTTATTAACTCACATTTGTTAGGCTGGCCATTATCCAAAAAAACCACGAAAATGTTGGCTAGGATTTAGAGAAATTCAAACCCTTGTACACTGTTGGTGTGAATGTAAAGTGGCAGTGCAACTATGGAAAACAGTATGGATATTCCTCAAGAAGTTAAAAAGAACTACCCTATGACCCAGCAATTCTACTCCTGAGTACAGGTATACCATGGAGATATTTGGAGTTTGTTGTAGACCACCCCAGTAAAGCAAATATTGCAATAAGTGAGTCACACAAATATTTTTATTTCCCAGTGCATATAAAAGTTATTTTTGCACTATACTGTAGTCTATTTAGTGTACAATAGCACTGTACCTTAAAAAATGCCCATATCTGAATTAAAAGTGCTTTATTGCTAAAAAATGTTAACCATCATTTGTAACAGTAAACATCAAAGATCACTGATCACAGATAACATAACAAATATAATAATGAAAAGGTTTGAAATATTGTGAGAATTACTAAAATGTGACACAGAAACCCTAAGCGAGCAAATTCTGTTGGAAAAATGAAGCTGATCGACTTGTTTGATTCAGGGTTGCCACAAACCTTCCATTTGTAAAAAAATACAGTATCTATGAAGTGCAATAAAACTAGGTATGTCTGTATATTTCCAAGGGAAAACAAAATCAGTATCTTGAAGTATCTGCACTCCCATGTTCACTGCAACACTATTCATAATAGACAAGATACAAAAACAGCCCAAACGTTCATAGACAGATGTATGAATAGATAATTGTGGTATATATCTATAACAATAGAATATGATACAGCCTTAAAAAATAAGAAAATCTTGCCATCTGCAACAACATGATGAATCTGCAGGACATTATGCTAAGTGAAATAAGCCAGTCACAGAAGGACAAATATTGCATGGTTCCACTAGTGTGAGATATCTAAAACAAACTCATAGAAACATAGGACACAATAGCAGGTGCCAGGGAGTGGGTAAAACAAGGAATTGCCATTCAATGGGCATACATTTTCAGTTATGTTAGATGAATAAGTTTTAGAGATCTACTCTACAACATAGCGCCTATACAGATCTTCCTCGACTTACGATGCATTTATGCCCAGATAAAGCCATCCTAAGTTGAAAATATCGTAAATCGAAAATGCTCTTAAGACACTTAATCTACTGAATATCATAGCTTAGCCTGGCCTGGCTTAAACATGCTCAGAACACTTAACATTAGCCTACAGTTGGGAAAATCATCTAACACAAAGCCTACTTGATAATAAAGTGTTGAATATCTCATGACATCTATGGAATACTGTACTGAAGAGTCAAAAACAGCATGGTTGTGTGGGTGCAGAATGGTTGTTAAGTGTATCGGTTGTTTACTCTAGTGATCCTGTGGTTGACTGGAGCTGTGGCTTACTGCTGCTGCCCAGCATCATGGGAGAGTACTACTGCGTATCACTAGCCTGCGAAAAGATCACAGTTCAAAATTGGAAGTAAGAAAATTGGTTTTTACTGAATGTGTATCACTTTCCCACCATGGAAAAATTGAAAACTCGTAAGTCGAAATATTATAAGTTGGGGACTGTAGTTAACAATACAGTGTTGTACACTTAAAAATCTAAGAGGTAGGTCTCATGTTCAGTGTTCTTACAACAAACACAAAAAACACTGAAATGACGTAAGAAACTCTCAGAGGTGTTGGATATGTCTATGACTTTAAATAACTTCAAATGAATGAGAGCGGAAAGGGCATAATCATAGATGATGCTAAATTTCCAGCTCTCCCCTATAACACATAATATGACTTATGAGAGACAAAGCAATGAGTTTCTAATTTTAGACTTGTCATTTAAATCCAAATTTAAAAAAAAAATTTATTCTACTGTAGCTTTTAAGTCTTAATAGACATATGTAGAGTGTATCAAAATTCTTTGAAGCTTACTTAAGCTTTAAACTAAGCAGAATATAACTTGTCATAAAATATCCAGATACGTGCAGATGATCCCTGATACTATTTTCATACCCTTGAACTACATGACATGAGACTTGGTTTAAAATTGCTTCATGTAGGGTTTTGAAAAGTAGGCACACTGTACATGATATAACTCTTGGCCACTTCTCAGCCAATATCCATACCAATATAGAACCAAAATGAAGTGATGCATAAATGTGCAAGTATTTAATTCAAGTTTATCATCTACATTAAATATGCTCATTAGATTGGCATCTAGTACTACCCATCATGTTGCTAATTAACTTTCCATAACCTTAGGCAACTTCATGTGGTATACTTTTACAAGTTCAGAGAACTAGCTGATCTCAAATTGGCGAGACATATCTGTAAGGCATTTCTAGGATGGCACTAACATATGGGATGATGTGAGAAATACCACCACATCTTCAATACCTTCTCTCTCTGTCTCAACATACATATCAAAGAATTTAGCGAGGATATTTTCAGACTCAATGGCAGATGTTTCTAATGGCTTATTTCCTACAAATTTGATTATTTTGGCCTAAGTCTGGTCAAAACTTAGCAGCCTGTGGTTAGAAATAGTTTCTCTGAGCATCCTATTCAATATCAGAAACTGCCTTGGCCACTTTTGATGAAGGTGTAATTTCTGTGTAAGACACTGACCACTTTTTTACCGTCAGTTTCCTACTGAAGACTTGTATATCTTCTTTATGCCTCATTCAGTTGTCCTAGTAGTTGCTATTCATGGTTACTACTTAACAAAAACAGGTAAGAGATAGGAATGTGACAAATGTAACATTGTGGGGTAGTTACAAGAGCCAGTATTTTGGATACAATATCTTCAGAAGGATTGGGAAATCACAGCTATTTATGGAATAGGGAAGAAGATAACCTTTTCCGAAGGGGTGGACACTCAGTAGAGAAACTGAAAATAATAATGCAGAAAAATATACAGTCATAGTTTTTTACTCTTCCAGTCCTCAATCATAACATTTTAAATTAAAAATAGATAATCATGTATAAAATCATACAGAAAATAAGTACAGAATATGAAAATATCACATAGAATCTTAAAATGTTACAAAGAACATATGATTCTATTAGATGTTATGAGGAGAGTGGAATTTATGTTATGTTATGAAGAGGGTAGAAACTAGTAAGTTCAGATAGTAAATAAGATCACAAATTTAAAATTTCTTGAGCTGTTCAGAAAAAGAAAATCAGAGTACCATTTCATTAATGCAATAAGCCCCAACACCAGAAAAGAAGAATGCACGTACAGACTGTTAAGTTCTATTCATAACTCATTAATTTGTTTAACTTTCACAAATTATATATCCCATTCATTTTCCATGCCCCTGTTCCTTGAGCAGATGTCGTTATCATTGTCCTCTGTTACATTCCTCTTAGTGAGGACGTTGACAAGAGAAATGAGATCTTAACTGTCTCTGGCAGTGAATCCAATTGACAAACAGATTGAATAATACTTTGAATGGCTAGAATACCCTTACCAAGAGTGCTGTGAAGATTAAGTATGACAGTGTACAATTGAATGTAGTGGCTGTTGTGGAGATAACTCTTTAACATAAATCTATAAACCCAATGAAAAGCTCTGATAAAAATGTACCAGGAACACTACATTTTAAATTTTATATAAGCATTTTGCCTCATACAAAGTATCTATCCACAGTGAAAAGTTTTTTAAAAGTATAGACTTAAGACACGTCAGTAGAATTCAAAGTAAATAGGGCTAGCAACCACCAATGGTTGTAATATTTCAGGAAATGGGCTAGGGTTGAGGAATATTCTGAGTGATAAAAAATAACCATGAATATAAGTTGTTACACGCTTCCAAAAGCATAAGATTGAACAGGGAAAAATCGAGTAAATGTAAGAGTGAACCAGAAGAAGATGATAAAGAAAAAAAACAAAACAAAACTAATATGATGGCTATCGGATTCCTCCTAAGCTTTTCTATTTTATGAGACAATTTGATGGTAATAAAAAAAAGGTTGACTAAACCTTTCTTAGCTTACCAACTAATTAGAAGCAGGAGAAAATATGTTACTGTTATCCTCATGTTTTCTTATTATAACAATCTATTTTGAAAATGTTTTTTATGATCTTAACCAGAAAACACTGAAGAAAATATTTGATGTTTTTCATCAGGCTTTATTTCTTATCACCTGTGAAATAAAGTCCGCATATTAGAAAGATAAATTTCAAAATATTCATTGTCATAGTTTAAAAACATGTACAACCAGGTAGTAGCATGGAAAACAGTGTAATATGCATGCTTTCAGATGTTATCAATTAGAGGTTTCATATATAATTCCCTGCAATCACTTAACATACAGAACTGGAATGCATTTAACACTGATGGCATCGCCATATCATTTTGGCAGCTTTGATCAACCTTGTCATTTCAGACATCTAGTAGTTTTAATATTTATTCATGCATTAATCAGAGACACTTTATTTCAGAATTGGCATACCAAAACTGTTCTGAGTTATAGTGCTAATATGTCCTATTAAAGACTAAATTAACATTTTACTACTGTTAACCAGAGGCAACACCGCATAAAAAAAAACAGTTGCCAAAACTTCACAATCCAAGCTGTTTAAATTTCAGGATTTCTATACCTACACATGAAAAGGAGGAAGCACATCTCCTTCTTTTCCTGCTGACAAAATTAAATGCCAGGTTTCAAATGTCTAATGAAAGTTTTGATTTCCCATTAATCTAACTATGTGTTTACTAGCAATTAAAAAAAGGCTAACAAGACCATTTAACATCCATAATAAAAATTATATAATTAGTGAAGTCATAATTTTAAAGATAAGCAAATGTAAAACTGTCTATGAATATTATATTTCTAATTCTCTTCTAGTATTACTGATTATTTTATGTAACAAGGAAAGTTCATTTCAAATACTTTCTAATTTCATCACTGAAAGATGATAATTGGCAGAAAAGAAAAGCAAAACTTTATTCATTTCTGTGAGTATAAGTTGGTAAACTTTTTACTTAGCAACTCTTCTCAGGCAATAGTTATGGATTAGTGTTCACCCCAGAGAAATTATGGCTCCCAGCCCTTAGGGGTTTACACAGCAAATGTCACATTTTCCATGTGCAGATAAATTCATAAATCAATGTGTACAGCTCATACTGCCTGATTCTTTACAGCAAAGTTTGATCAGTTAAACACATACAAATTTTGCCTCACTTCATCCACTGCTATGATGAGATCAGAATACAGCAGATGTAGCTGCATGACAAAGAAACACTGCAATTAATGTCAAGTAGATTCTGGGTAAAATATCTTATGAAAATGTAACTAACATTTACTTTCAGGGTTTCAATCATGTCTTCACACTGTAAAACAGAGTGAGGAGATAATCTTGCTATTCATAGGAGAACAGTTTCAGATATAATAAACAGATATTTTGGCAAGTTTTCCACAAAGTCAAGCTGCTTTAGGAACCTGAGGAAGGACATGTATACAGGCCATAGGGTTGGAAGAAGAGAACAGAAGGAAGGAGAGACATTAGCGTATGCTTCATCTTGTCTTGTGACTTTAAGTATATATATATATATATATCTGGTTGTATTCTTTGAGTAAAAGAAATAGTTGAGAAAATATTCCACACTGGTCAGGGTAATGGATAAAATGAAATAAAATTTGCTCACAAGGCAGTTTAAGAGAGAGAGATGAGGATGGACATCTCAGAATTGTCACAGAGTGTAAAGACAGTCTGTGTTCACAGAAGGGGCCAACACTGAGCCCTGCATGACACTCTTCACTGTGGGGAAGCGGAGCAAAACACCACTCTGTGACAAGCTGATTACACAATAGGATTTTTGACTTGGAGGGGGCAGATGTTGTACTCAAGGAAATATATAATTGGAACATGAATTTGACTTTTTGCTTAAGTGCATATAAAATCACCATTTGTGGATCTACAGAATGCCTGAGTCTTCACCACACGATACTGTTGCTGACTAAAGGACATATTTTATATAAAAGTAGTACATGCATGAGTTGACACTCAAAGTATTCAACTGTCTTACCATGTGTCCTTTACTCTAAAGTCATTAGCTTGATAGAATGATGAGACAGACTAATGCAGGCTCAACTGCATAATATACTAGAAGAAAAGCCATTAGAAGCCTGTAGCACTGTGCTATAGGATATGTTTCATGCCTTAAATCAGTGGTCAACATGTGATGCCATTTCCCACATAGCCAAATTGCCCAGGTCCAGGGACCAAGCGGTAGAAGCAGGGATGGCCCTCTCACAATTATAAATAATAATAATAATTCACATAGGATTTTTTTTTCTCACAATCATTGGGTACTTAAGATATAAATGCTGGGCTTCCCTGGTGGCGCAGTGGTTGAGAGTCCGCCTGCCGATGCAGGGGACACGGGTTCGTGCCCCGGTCCGGGAAGATCCCACATGTCGCGGAGCGGCTGGGCCCGTGAGCCATGGCCACTGAGCCTGCGCGTCTGGAGCCTGTGCTCCACAACGGAAGAGGCCACAACCGTGAGAGGCCCGTGTACAGCAAAAAAAAAAAAAAAAAAAAAGATATAAATGCTTCTATCAGGGCAAAGAGTTGTTTCCAATAAATGGAAAATTGAGAGAGCCACCTGACAATTTTCTAGATCATTATAGCACTGAACCAAAGAGGAGTGAGTGATCCTAACTACCAGTCATGATATAAAATGGGGGCAAGAAGGAATAATGTCAAGAATTAGAATATTGACTGCATTGCCACCTAGTATTCCCATGCCTAATAATACTATCAATGGAAAACTGTGGAAACTCAATAAATACATGACTACTAAGGACTTGTGTTTTCCTATATTGAGGGCTCAGTTTTCCTCAGCCAAACAAAGGGCTACAGTGGTTACTAAGGGGCATAATTTGTGTATTGTACTGTGTATTCTATGTTTGTACCTCCAGATCTAGTCTTCATCCTTCTCTGCCCTTCTCTGTATACAAGATGGCCTGACCTCTGGGACTTCCATTTGAGTTCAATTAATGGAGACTCTGGTGGGAGAGAGAGGTTGGGTATTCATTTTCTTTGCTTCTTGCCTTTCAGTCTACACTCTGGTCTTTGCTGCATTCTTCTCCCCAAGCCATAGCTTCTGTCTGGGTCCCACTTCCAAGAAAACAGCCTTCACTGTGTTGCAGCAAATGTCCCTTTCCTTCCCCTTCCAGGCCTATGGAGGGTGATCATTCCCCACTGTTGCTGGGTCCCAGAGGCATCATCATCTTTTTATTTTTGTTGCCCACACTGCTATAAATTTTCCAATACTCCTTTGAATGTCTCATCTGTTCCAGTCAGGTTTCTGACTAGTATGTCATCATATTAAATGACTTAAGGTAAGTGGTTCATTTTAGATAACTAAGAGTAGTTCAAGAAAAAGGAGGAAAATTCTGGGAGAAATGTAGAGAAAGAAGGCACAAAATTAAATAGTGCAGAGTTTAATAAACAAAAAAGGACCTTGCAAAGCTAATGCATAACTCAAAATGGATCACAGACCTAAATGTAAGACGCTAAACTATAAAACTCCTAGAAGATGATGTAGCAGAAAACCTAGATAACCTTGA
This sequence comes from Globicephala melas, assembly GCF_963455315.2. Taxonomy (NCBI): domain Eukaryota; kingdom Metazoa; phylum Chordata; class Mammalia; order Artiodactyla; family Delphinidae; genus Globicephala; species Globicephala melas. The sequence goes on along the minus strand of NC_083327.1, from coordinate 48,532,460 downwards.
GTATGGCAATGAGTCTTCAGTTGGAACACCACAGGCAAGATACATTAAAGAAATAATTGATAAGCTGGATTTTATTAAAATTAAAGCCTGCTCTGCAAAAGACAATGTTTTTTATGACAGTGAAAATATTCTGTATGATATTATAATGATGGATACATGTCATTATACATTTGTCCAAATCCTTAGAGTGCACAGCACCAAAAGTGAACCCTAAGGTAAACTGCGGACTTTGGGTGATTATGATTCATCAATATCGATTCATCCTTTTTAGAGAATGTATCATTCTGGTGAGTGATGTTGATAATGGGGGAAGTTATGCACATGTAGGGACAGAGGTATCTGGAAAATCTCTGTACCTTCTTCTCAATTTTGATGTAAACCACAAACTGCTCTAAAAAATAGTCTTAAAAAAAGATGGTAATAAAACTTCCTCATGGAGTGATGAAGTTAAAAGGGGACGATGTATTTTGTGAACAAGGATAATATCTAGCTCATAATAAAATAGCATTCATAATTGTTAATTCCTTTCCCCAGCTTTTCTCTCCAAATAGGATGAACAAGCATTGGACAAGTTCTCTTTTCTAGTTTACTAACTTTATATTCCAGGTATAATGAAATGTATAAATGATGAACATTAATGTTCACATATTTCAAAAAATGAGTGCAAATTATTTTATAATTATCATGGTATAAAGTAGATTAATGGAAGAATACTATAAATAATAAAGCTTCCTCTAATTTCACTACCTAAAAAAAAAGACAATGTCAAGATAATGAGAAGACAAGCCACAAAGTGTTAGAAAATATTTGCAAAGGACACATCTGATAAAGGACTAATACTCAAAATACACAAAGAGCTCTTAAAACTCAATGATAAGAAAACAAACAACCCAATTTAAAAGTGGGCCAAAGACTTTAACAGACACCTCAGCAAAGAGGATACACAGATGGCAAATTAAGCATATGAAAAATCTGTTTTACATCATATGTTATCAGAGAAATGCAAATTAAAACAACAGTGAGATGCCACTACACACCTATTAAAATGTCCAAAGTCCTGGACACTGACAACACCAAATGCTGGCAGGGATGTGAAACAACAGGCATTCTCATCTGTTGCTGATGGGAATGCACAATGATACAGCCACTTTGGAAGATAGTCTGATAATCTGGTTTCTTACAAAATCTAACACACTGTTACCATAAGATCTAGCAATCACACTCCTTGGGATTTGCCCAAAGTAGTTGAAATCATGTCCAAACAAAACATTAAGCACAGATGTTTATGGCAGATTTATTCATAATTGCCAATAAACTTATTATTATTAAATTAATAAATTTATTGAGTGTTCAAAAAATGTCTGTGGCTTATGATAAGTATTGTGGTGATCACTAAAACATACAAATAAAAGACCTTTTCTTTGATCTTTAATTATAAAGAAAGTAAAAGTAAACATTATTAAAATAACATGAGGTGATGAAGAATCATTGAATTATTTATGGATTAATTTTAAGGCAAGTGGATCTCAAATTTGGAAGAACTTAGAGAAAAATTATTAATTTATATATCAGGTTTCTTTGTTTTGTTTTCTTATTCTATATTAAACTGGGCAGTTCAAAGCAAATAATGAATAACAACGTTAATGTTCAAGTTCTGAAGTCCTTGCAAATGCCAAATATAAGTAGCATATACAGTTTTATTTCTCTTCCATTAACCTGTAGAATAAAAGATTATTAATGTTATTTTTAAGTCAAATGGTTCACAGAAATGTTTATTTTTGTCATTATTGCTGTTATTATTAATATAATAATTACTTGTCTTAGGTACATTCCCAGAGATTTACAGGAAACACAGGTAGGAAGTGCATTCATCTGTTATGACCAGAAACAAGGAATAACAAGAAATATAGAAGTTGTTTGTTTATTCTCTTTACCTGAATAAAAAATGCCTCCAAATAGGCAGGCCAGTATTCAAGTGGGGTCCCACTATTATTGGGTCCCATTTATCTTTCTGCTCTTCCATCTTCGCCTTTTATATTTACAGCCTCCCACCCACCCCGTATCACACAGCTATGGGAGTTCTAGCCACCATGTATGCATTTAATATAAGAAAGGTTAAGAAAAAAGACATTCACAAACTTTCTGCCCCAGTTTCCCAATTTGAGGAGTTAAGTTCCACCAAATAATTTCTGCTTGCATGATCAGCCAAAACTTTCTCACATGGGCACAGAGAGCTACAAGAGAGACAGCGGTATGGAAACTTTAACTGCGTTTTTTTTTTGTTTGTTTTGTTTTTTTAATTTGCTCACAGGAATGAAATTGAGACTGCAATTAGCAATCTCTACTACAACAATTCTACTGATTTCCAGTGTTTAGCAACTGAAACAAGTCCAGGACACTCTCTAACACTGAGATAAGCATTTTTCTGGATGCTAAACTATGATTAGGTCCATTGAAGACGTATTTGGAGAGGCTATTCATAATATATATTCTTCCTAACCTTACTTGTACCAATTTTAAAGAATTCTCCTATTTCACTACGGGGAAAAATGAAAAACAATCTCTAATTATTCTGAATTATGCTATTCATGAATCAATTCAATGAGAAATCAAGTGTTTATTCAGATAATATTGGCCATAACCCAATTCAAAGGGCTCTTTTGAATATTTACTTCTCCTTTAAAATAAACCTGAATTAACTAAGAAAGAGAAAATACACGATGTTGGTATCTTCCAAAATTCTAGATTATCTATTCAGACAATATTGATTATATACTACGGCAGGCAATTCTGGCTGTATGCATTACTATCATTCCTCTTCTTCCTTCCTTACGGAATTTCCGTTGCATTTGGCTTTAGAATCCATAAACTTCAAGGGAGATTGGTCACTTTCAGACTTTAGGGGATGAGTCTTGATTAGTCTAAGCCAGTCATGTTATGTTAATCCTAATCTATTTGCTGTGATTAGGTTAACATTAGACAGTGACAAAATTCTGGTCAATTAGCTGTTAGTGAGCATTTTTGTTAAGATTTAATAATCTTTAAAAACGGAGAGAAGTAACTGATGCACTTTCTTTTCCTCTTCTGGTTTTCTCTCCCCTCCCCGCAAGGGTAAAATGCTTGGAGTTTCATGGAGCCAACCTGTGATCATTAGGGGACAAGTTTGAGAACAATCCTCAACAGAATAAAGATGATAAAGTTGAAAAACCGGGAACACTGATGTTGCTGGGCCACTGAAATAAACAGTCCTGGAAGTGCTCTGTTTGGATTTATTATTTATAATGGATAATTCCTGTTTTTATTTTTAAATGATTAGTCCACTGAATGTTAGGCTTTCTGTTAAATACAGTTGAAAATTTCCAAGATGATGCAGATGTCGCTTACTTACAGGACACTGGGCTTCTGTTTCAAGTATCTTACCCTCCAGAACTTCAATAACCAGACATTCATTTGGCATTCAGCAAGGAAAAAACTGTGTATCACCTTTCTTCTCTCAAAATGATCATACTCATTTCTGGACACTTAGTTAAAGAACAGCCATGTTTTTATTTCTTTAAAATCTGAGTCTGTTTTACAAGTCTTGACCTTGTTAAACACAAAAATCATAGCATACTGTTTGTTCTGGAAATTAAATAGAAAGCTCTCTGAATTTTTCCCAGCAACTTGGTTAGAGAGTGAAGTACAGATAATTATCTCTAAAACTGTTTTTCTAACCATATTATAAAAAGATACCAAGTAAAAAAATATATACATTTATTATGATCTCATGAAAGTCTCATTTATTAGTCTTAAAAATTCTGCAAGAGCCTATTTTAACTGATTCTAATTTTGAAAACAAGCTTTTAAACTTAATATTTAATTGATAACAAGTGACTGCGCTTTCCTGAGTTTCTTGCTAACAATAGAGTTTTGGGTCACATTGGACAGCTTTAATCACATGGTATAGCTGAGGAAAATCTAATTCCATTATTTTCTAAGTTTCAGTTTAGCAAAAATTCATCACTTTACAATTCATTAAACAAGTAATATTTTTAACAAAATTTGTAAATACATCAATAACTTGAAATGTGAAGCTAGTGAGGTCAGATATATGAATCATAAAATTGAATTTCATAAAAATGTTACACAACCTTATAGTTCCTTAAAATTACCTTTATGACACTTCTCTCAGTATTTTTGTTACCATTGTAAAGGTCAATCACATTTAGATCCAGAAAGAGTTTTGTGCTTTGATTCATAATGTGCAGGATTTATCTAAGTGACATTTTAGAAATGCTTTGTGAATAGACCTTTAATAATTCATTACAGTTTAATAAATGCCCTTTTCCTTGTTGTTAGTGGAATTTACACATGAAAATTAAGCATTGATTAATGAGCTTTCATTTATTAAAAGAAAGATTACCAAAAATTCTTCTTTACAAGCATTCCTCAAAAAGTTATCAGATTGGCAGATAATCGTTATTTAATTGACCACAAACCCAATGATAAAGCAATGGTTATGATTATTCAAATTTCTAGTGACTTAGCTTCTCAGAACTTTAGTTTCCTCCTATTAGTTAACAAACTTAGCTGCTATAACACATAAAGCCCAAAGATTGTTACTTTTATTTAGAAATAAAAATTTACCTCTTATTTACCTAAGTGCCTGTTGCAGGTTGATTTTGTGTGTGTGTGAGAGAGAGAGAGAGAGAGAGAAAGAGAGAGAGAGAGAGAGAAAAGAGAGAGAGGAGCAGGGAGAGAGTCAGGTCAGGGACATTCTGGTTCTGCAGTCATTCAAAGGCCCAGGTTCCACTGAACTTTAATAAGTGGCTTGAAGGTTTTCTGAGCATTATCCAGCCAGAAGAAGAGCAGAGTAAGGATAAACAGAGAAAGGATAAAGGAAGCACATCTGCTCTCTACTGTTCTAAAATTAAAGTGACTCAAATCACTTTGCTTAAATGTGTTTGGAGGGAACTATTCATGTGGCACTATCTAGATGCAAAAGAACTAGAACATGTAATTTAGCTTTGTGCTCTAAAGAAAAGGAAAGGGATTTACTGATAATCTTACCAGTTTTGCCATACCCGTTATCCAAACATTATAGTAATGATATCCTTCACTTGTCAAGTGATATTTGGCACATCACAGATAATCTATTAATGTTAGTTCCCATCTCTATCTCAGTCCAAAGTAATGTTTTCCAAATAGTCTTTATTATTGTATTTTCTATATTAGAGTAAATTGAAATCCATGAAAAACATTTTTTAATGAAAGAAATTAGTAATGATTTACATTTATTGAAATAGTTGGTATTGACCAAATATGAAATTTTATAGCTTAGTTAATAAAAATGGTTTGAACAAATCACTATCTTAAAGGGACATCATATATATATATAAATATACATAAATAAATTTATAAATTATTTATATATATAATCAAGTTCCTCTAACCCCATTATAATGTCACCTACAGAGGTGTCACCTACAGAGGACATAAGGTAACTTATGCTTACAGCTAATACGATAAATTGTAATTTTCACTATTTTGTTGCAAACTTTTTTTCTCAGATTAATTTTTATAGTTGGTAATTTATGTTAGCATCTAAGCCTAAACTGAAAAACTGAAAAAAGGCACTCTAAACCATTTGAGTATATGAAACAATTTGAGAAATGATGATATCTAAAGCACTATTTCTCAAATTGTAGGTCTCAAATCCTTCAGTGCATCCTTAAATGAATTTAGTGGACCATAACAAGCATGCCTGTGTAAATAAAATAGCACAATAGAATTGAAAATAACAGAATATATTATAAGAGTAAGAATTTTCACTTGAAACTTTTATTTAGGGATGCTTGCTTGGACATGTGTATGTGCAATGTATTTCTTTGCTGAGATCATTGTAAAAATGTTTCAAAACTATTTGTATTCCACAGAAATACATTTTTACATGTAAGAAAAGTTCCTAGATGACCTCATTCAAATAGCAATTGAATCCATTCTAATAATTTTACTGGAAATTAATACTCTATTAAGTTTTAAGGAAAAATCCCTATTATGTTATTATATAACAATTCATCTTCTAGGATTGAAAGTAAATCTTAAGAACATCTGTTCCTACTAGTTATATATTATTATTTAGCTTTGTGATCTTGAACAACGTATTTGACCTTTTTGGCCTCAAGTGAGGGAAAGTGAATTGCTAATCCTAAAGTCCATCCAAAACTCATTTTCTAAGATGCCGTGTTTTGCAATATATTAATACCCTATGGAGCTGTTGAGCTTCAAAGGCCAGCCCTGCTAAGTTAGCCTTTCAAAGCTTCATCTTCCAACAATATTCCTACTTCCACTGTTGGTATTCTATTATACCATAACTAGGGCTGTTAATTCAGAAGACTAATATTTCAAATAATTAAAAATGAATTCCTATATTAATAGGTTTCAAGACTCTTACAGCAAGAAAAGTTAATGAATATTAATAGCTGTGACATCCACATCAGGATTACCATTGTTATTTTTAAGTCAGATAGTATATTTTAAGAGTTGGTAGACTTCATGAAGATATAGACAAGTTGAATACATGGTATGTAGATTTGTATCTACTCTTTAACAGGTTTTTTTTTCTATTTGTCCTCATTTTATGCTCTTTTCTCTCCTCATTTGCAATATTCAGATACCTTTAGCATTTTTTTGCTATAAGCTTATGAAGAAATCATTATTTTGTCCTTCTTCTATTTGTTACCCTTGAGATTATGTTATGCATGCTTAATATATTAGAAACAATGTTAGGAACACAGAAAATCTGTGCCTTTTACACCCTCTTGCTTCTTGTGATATTATTTCTTTGCATTTAAAATGTATTTCATGTGTATGTTCATGTCAACACTGTTGTTTATTTTGATAAATTTTATTCAGTTAGTTGTCATCAAGATATATCCACATAATGAATAGTTTCACTGCTCTTCAGCTATTCATTCTTTCATTTACTTTTATATTTCTTTCTAGGATAAAATTGTCTCTGAGGTTAAAAACAAACCAGAAAAACCAACAACCACAACAAAACTTTTCTTTGTTATTTGTTCTAATGCTAGTATGCTAGCAATGAAACCTCTCAATTTTTGTCTGAAATTATCTTGTTTCATCTTCACTTCTGAAGAATATCATTTGGTTTGCAATTCTAGTTTGGCAGTTATTTTTATTTAACATTTTAAATATCCTGTGCAATTACCTTCTGCTTTTATTTGTTGTTTTTGTTGGGAAGCCAGCTGTCTTATTGGTGCGGCCCAGTTGATCTTTATATATTTCCTTTGTATTTTGATTTTAGAAGTTTTACTACAGTGTGTCAAATTAGGATCTCTTTACATTTATTCTACTAGAGTTCATATTACTTTTTATATCTGTGGGTTGTTATCTCTCATCAGTTTTGAAAATTCTCAGTCACTAGCTCTTCAAATATTGTTTCCTCATCTTTTTCTAGAGCTTCAATTGTACATATTGTAGACATTTTATGTGTCCTATGTGTCTCTTTGCTTTATTCTGTATTATTTTTCTTTCATCTCTCTGTTTCAGCCAGAATAGTTTCTAATGACTTCTAGTTTACTAGTCTCATGCTGTGTCCAAGCTGATCTTTAACCATATATTTAGTGATTATTTCTGTTATTGGTTTGAACCAATTCCAAGATATATATTAATAGATCTCCTGGTGTCTCAACTGAGAGGCTAGGGTTTCCAGCAGGATCAGACTATTCTTTCTCTATTATACATAGTTCTTTCTCCATTGAATGACATACATTTGCACTTTTATGAAAGTGAAAAGCCCACACATGTGTTAGTCTATTTCTGACTTCGATTCTTTCCCATTTTCTGTCCCTTTATTGATATCACACTGCTTGATTACTGAAGTTTTATAATAAGTTTTGGAATTAGGTTGGGTAGTCTTCCATCTTCGTTATTTTTCAATATTTTTGGAGAATATAGATTATACCTTTTCATTGTGCCTTCCACGTGTATTAATATATCCTTCATAATTTCTATCTCATTGTCTATCTGAATGCTCTTTACTCTGAATCCATGTTAATTTGGACTTTATTTGTAGACATTCTATGAGACCTAAAGTGTGTTTCTACAGGGAGACTGGGTTTTTGCTTCTTCCAAGTACTTCACAAGATAACAATCTATAACTACTTTAATTTAACTCTTGGCCAGCATTTGCTGTACCATACAGGGAGTGTATATTTAAACCCTCAAGATTTGTGAGGTAGGAAATTTTGCTGAGTTCACAAAGAAGTGATTTGTCTCCTACTTGGATCTGAGATCAACATCAGAAAAGTTTCTTTGAAATAGCCAGCTGGTGAAATTTACACACACACACACACACTCACACACACACACATACATACTCTGTACTAAAGGCATATTTCTGCAAAATCCTATATGTTTGCTATGCTTTCATTTCAACACCTACCTCACATGATATCACAAAGCCCCAGGCCACCCACAGCTTTAAGATCACAGCAATCCCTTTTATTTCAACTCCTTATAAACTGGCTGTTGAGAATTTTAAAAAAAATTTAATTCAAATTTAGCTATGAATTCAAAAGTGTGTTTAGTATTAATTTATTATTTCTAGATTTCTTTTAAAGAGGGATTTTTAATGCTACATAGCATTCCTGTCCTATTGCTCAGGACAAATTACTTGATTACAGGGGATTTGCCTGATGGAAAAGAAAGTGGAGAAACAATCCTCCTGAAGAGATTAGAGAAAACAAAAAGAGGAGGGTATAAATGGTATGAAGGAGATTCCAGATGACATGATAATTTCTAAATTTGTTGAGTCCCTCCCTATAGTTCAGATTTGTTATTGACGGCTCTATGTCCATATAATGCTCCTTGTTCTTAATGTAGGCAAGTGGACTTATGCTTTCAAAGAACATTGCTAGTACCAGTTCTGAGCAGTCTTTGCTTGGCTCCCAGATCCCAGCTCCAGATACTAGCTACAGCATTACTGATTTTGGTTTTACTCGTTTTTCTGGCTTGCCTCTGTCTTCCCTAGGACAAATTAAGTCTGGAGAAATCTGGAACATTAGAAACTTAGTTTACCTTCTCATTTGCAGGAATCTGTTACTCCACACAGTCCTTCATTTTCCCTCACTGATGGCTAAAATTGGACTCTGAACCACCTGTAAAATATCAGACTGAGACATCCTTCTCTCCGTCCACACTTATTTTTCTTTCAGATTTCTTACCCAATTACTTGCACTACAGCTGTTTTCCTTTTCTTCTTTTACTTTCTCCCCATCTCCTTCTTTTACTCTTCCTCCTCCTCTCTTCCCTCCGCCTCTTCCTCCTCTCCGTAACCCTCTTCTGCACCTTCTCTTTCTTTTCCTTCTCCTTCTCCTCCTCCTCCGCCTTCTTCATCTTCTTTGTTCTCTTGTAAGTAGTGGAGTCTCCACTCCTTTGACTCCTCCACTTGCTCTCTATCGAATTAAACTCTTTGTCTTTACTTTGTTCCCTTAGGTTAAAAGAACCATCATTTTAAACCCCATCTGGCCAAACACATCTCATTGCAAACAGTGACAGCTTTACTTCTTCTTTTCCAATTTGAATTCCTTTTGTTTTTCTTCTCTGATTACTGTGGCTAAAACTTCCAAAACTATGGTGAATAGTAGTGGTGAGAGTGGGCAACCTTGTCTTGTTGCTGATCTTAGAAGAAATGGTTTCAGTTTTTCATCATTGAGAACGATGTTGGCTGTGGGTTTGTCATATATGGTCTTTATTATGTTGAGGTAAGCTCTCTATTTGTCTACTTTCTGGTGGGTTTTTATCATAAATGGGTGTTGAATTTTGTCAAAAGCTTTTTCTGCATCTATTGAAATGATCATATGGTTTTTATCCTTCAATTCGTTAATATGGTGTATCACACTGATTGATTTACGTATATTGAAGAATTCTTGCAGCCCTAGGATAAATCCCACTTGATCATGGTGTATGATCCTTTTAATGTGCTGTTGGATTCTGTTTGCTAGTATTTTGTGGAGGATTTTTGCATCTATGCTCATCAGTGATATTGGCCTGTAGTTTTCTTTCTTTGTGACATATTTGTCTGGTTTTGGTATCAGGTTGATGGTGGTCTCATAGAATGAGTTTGGGAGTGTTCCTCCCTCTGCTATATTTTGGAAGAGTTTGAGAAGGACAGTGTTAGCTCTTCTCTAAATGTTTGACAGAATTCATCTGTGAAGCCATCTGGTCTTGGGCTTTTGTTTGTTGGAAGTTTTTTTAATCCCAGTCTCAATTTCATTACTTGTGATTGGTCTGTTTATATTTTCTATTTCTTCCTGGTTCAGTCTCGGAAGGTTGTGCTTTTCCAAGAATTTGTCCATTTCTTCCAGGTTGCCCATTTTATTGGCATATAGTTGCTTGTAGTAATCCCTCACGATCCTTTGTATTTCTGCAGCGTCACTTGTTACTTCTCCTTTTTCATTTCTAATTCTATTAATTTGAGTCTTCTCCCTTTTTTCCTTGATGAGTCTTGCTAATGGTTTATCAATTTTGTTTATCTTCTCAGAGAACGAGCTTTTAGCTTTATTGATCTTTGCTATTGTTTCCTTCATTTTTTTTCATTTATTTCTGATCTGATCTTTATGATTTCTTTCCTTCTACTAACTTTGCGGGTTTTTTGTTCTTCTTTCTCTAATTGCTTTAGGGTAAGGTTAGGTTGTTTATTTGATTTATTTCTTGTTTCTTGAGATAGGATTGTATTGCTATAGACTTCCCTCTTAGAACTGCTTTTGCTGCATCCCATAGGTTTTGGGTCATCGTGTTTTTTGCTACAACCCTTTCTAAGCACTTCTCTGGATGCTGCTTTTCTCAGAATTAAGGACTTTTTAAGTTAAATCTAAGTGCTCCTTCATTCAGATTACAATCATGAAGTGTAGAAATTTTTTTAAACTTTGGCTTATGAAAAACTCCTTTCCTAAATTTTCAGGGTCGCTTGAAGTGTTTGACAAGTGTATCACCTGGGCCATTTCCCTCATGGTCTTCGAGTTGCATATATTATGGGTGCATGGCTGGGGTTCTCTGGGTGATAGTAAAGGAAATTGCCTTTGAGTCCTATGCTGAGTGTTCATTGCCTTTGTTACTGAAAAGAGAATATAATTTGCTTAGGAAATCAAAAACAAGCAAAAGAAAAAAATCAAGGATGCAGTAGACTAATATAGAAATTTTAAGTCAAGAGGATTTTGGAAGAGGTTTGTTTTATAGATATTTAGTTCTTTGACATTTCACCATTTGTTTGGATGGGTTACAGCCAATTGATGCCACTTGGTTAACATTTCTCCTTAATATCACTTGGTTATTATTGACACATTTATCACCATCTAAATTATAAGAGAAGATCTATCACTTGGTATTACTGACACATTTATCACCATCTAAATTATGAGAGAAGATCTTAACATAAACAGCAGTATACCCACTGTAGAACAGCTTTGATACAATAATGATATTCCTTGTCTTTACAAATTAGTGCTTATCTCATCCATATCATTGTAGACTATGGACCTTAAGCTCTCTTCTACTTACAGAAAATATGTTTTGTCAATCTGATCTCACGTAAGTTATGATGCTTTACAGAATAAATTAATTTATTTGGTTACCAGTTTCAAGTGACAGGTTAAATTAAGAATGTTTATTCTTGTATATCATATTTGCCACTGTCTTCTTTCAGACTAATTTTCCCTGTAAAATCTTATCAAAAAGGAGGAAATTTATCCAGACATTGCATAAGGCTATTACAGAGATGAGGAATATTTTTGTGTTCTTTGCTTTACTAAATTTATGACTGAAAACATTTAACAAATTTAGTATGATTATATAATTAGATTGCCAGAGAATCATAATAGAAAAGTAGACAAGATGTCTTCTAATAACTCCTGATACAATTCAGATAAAAATATAAATTCATAGAAGGAATTAGATCAATTTTAAACATATTAACCTATAGAATAAAATAGTGGTGATCCAGCTTTTATGCAATTTTGTTTCTAAATTAATTTTCCATCTCATCTACTAAAGAAATGACACATGAAAATGGTTCTAATTTCCGTGTGACCATCTTAAGCAGAGAATGCACAGTCAGAGCTGGCTTCACCGATAATATCGTTCCAAGGTTAACTTTATCTGCATCCCAGGAAGATGAAAGAAAAAATGTAGCGTTTATGAGTCTCACTTTGTCTTGAATAAATGAGCACTTAATCCAGTAAACTAGAATTGAGTATTTTAGTATTCTTTGCCTTGTTCTCTTCTATACCCTCAGCCCAGAAGTGATGCTTGCTATAAACACCTCTACAAACTACATCAATTGTGACCTTCTTTGAATTTGAATTAAGACTACAGCATTATCTTGCTTTTGTTTTTCCTTCCGGAAAATTTTGCCAAAATGTTTTCTAATTTCCCTTGTATTCCAAGATAAAATTTATTGCTCATCTACCTATTTACCAGCAAGAATAATAAACCTGAGGTAACACTAAAATTGAGTTATTTCATTACTTGCAATTCTACATACTAGCAACATTTGATAAATTATTGTGAATTCCTAAAGTTGATACTTTTGTATACTTTAATTTTGTAGCATATTAATTTTTCACTCCCTTAAAATGTCTTACTGTCAAGATACAATATTGTACTGTTCATCTGTAAAATGTGAACCTATATAAACAATAAAATATCTTGAATAAAAAAGCAATTTTTATCACTTCTTGAAACTTAAACCACACAAGTTGCCAGTTAGAATTTGCTTGTTTTACAAAAGGAGGTGCATAAAAAAATGTATCCAGTTAACCTAACTTACT